>NC_044053.1:27225091-27254557 GCF_902167405.1 Gadus morhua
TCTGTCTGGGTGATCCGGATACGACTGGTCCTCTCCAACCCACGTCACCTTCCTGTTGTCCTCAGACAGAGAGAGGAGTCTGCCGGCCGTGTTGGGGTCCAGTGTGAGGTCACAGGCATCTGAGGGAGAACCAGACATGATGAGCTGCTGAACCGCTCTTCATCATCATCATCATCATCACTAGTACTGTTCTCCTGCGCTCTGTGTACATATTAGAGATGCGCGGTTGGCGGTTGCAACCGCGGATCGGGCGGGTGATGTGACAAAAAATAATATTTTAATTAAATTCGGGCGGTTGGCGGTTTAACCAACGAAATTCAAAAATATATACACATTGGTAAATGTCGTTACCTACTTCCAAGCACATTTTGAAATAATCCAATTCTCATCAGGCATTAAATTGGCCTCTGCCTCTGTCTCTATCACACACACACACACACACACACACACACACACACACACACACACACACACACACACACACACACACACACACACACACACACACACACACACACACTAACGGAAGCAAAAAAGTTTAAATTAAGTGACGATCCGTCCCATGTCGCGTCTCCAAAGACCTGCAAGTTATGAGACAGCTGTCAGTATTGGAAGAAGCTTTAACGTCTCGTAGATGAAACTGCCTGGGTTATTTTGTTTCGTATAAGTTATATTTTAAAACAGCCAGTCATTGTAGCCTACCACTCCTGGAATATGGAATTTCAAAGAGATGATGGAGTGATTTGACTCAGAAGTGACATCAGGCATTGGCAGCGCGAGATGTGCAGAACAAGTTAAACTTCTAGCTCAGTAACATCAACACCTAAGAAAGAAGGTAAGAAAGATAGTCGGAAAACTTTGATTTGCAAGGCAAGCAGGCAAGTGTTGGGCTTGTTACAGTAGCCTATATAGCCTTCAATGCGGTGAAATTTCGGAATTAATAGGCTCGATCTTTCATTTTGCAAAAAAAAAAAAACACAGTAGGCTATATTACCATATTAAAATGGTGTACCAAATTGCGTTTTATTACAATGATAAAAAAGTGTAGGCCTACTAGCCTATGGTAAGGTCAGGTTTGCCGATGTGCTTGGCTATTTTAAAGTTTCTCCCTGTGCATCGATCGGAGACAGACGTCACTTCACAGATAATATTCTGGGGATAGGCTACAACATAGCCAATAGGCTTTCATACTAGGGACTTTATCCTTTAAATATCTTTGCGGCATTGGATCAGTCTCCTTTCAAGAACAGGCAAGAACTTTCTAGCCTCGCGTCAGCAGCGCATATACCTAAAAACAACAGGCGGATGGCGGGCGGGTGCGGTTTTGAAAACCGCACAATTTTTTTGAAAAAAGTCAAAAAAATTGTTTGCGGATGGATGGCGGGCAGATCAAGCGTTTTGTGATGCGGTTGCGGATGAAATAATAGCCCATCCGCGCATCTCTAGAGCTTACCTCTCCCGAAATAAGTGTTTTTTGTGAATGACAGGGTCGTTAAGACTGACAAAAAGATCTCTCACTTACACAGCACTACAAAGCTACTCTCTGCGATACTTTAACTGGAGCTGGACACTAAAAAAATGGGCAAAAACGTTTTTATTCCCATTCTGAGTCTAAGTCCACAAGGATACTCTCAAAAAACAGTTACAATGTTTTTATTCTGCTTCTGAGCCAAGTCCAAATGGGCTTAGTAAAAGAAACGGCCAAAAACGTTTTTATTTCCATTCTGTGCCTAAATGTGGATGGACTTAGTCTCAAAAACGGTGAAAATGTTTTTATTCTTCTTCTAGGCCCTTGTTTCCATCCTCCAGAGTGGGCAGGATGTCCTCAGAAGGTGTCCGAAAATAGTGCATGGTCGTCGGACTGACCGTCGGGGATCGGGAGGGTATGTCATGGAGGACTTTCGCACATATGCTGACGCATCAGCACCTGTGGTGAACACCTAAAAATAATGTTTAAAAATAGAAAAAAACATCAGAGATTGTGAGGCTGGGTTCCTAACATCTCCCCAAATAGTTTTCATGCAGATTCATATGATATATTTCACAATTTAAGCAAAATCAAAAATTGGTCTGCATCGTGCTTTGCTTTGTCAACAATGGCATTAACATCGGCATCAGAGCCATCCTTCAAGCATACCCTCCGCAAATGGACAGACAGGCTTGCTTGTGTTTTGAGACAGCGTGGACAGAGCAAGTAGTGCCTGTTTGCTGTTTTACTTGAATTAGAAAAAAAAGGCATTACTTAGCAGGGCATTACATACAAGGCATTACAAAGCATGGAATGTAAAAAGGAGAATGGTACTATATCAAATATTACAAAATAATAGTAAGTAATACCCCTATACAATTTTCAGTATGTGAAGAGAGAAAATAATTCAGATATTACTTTTTTGTAGATCATGAAGAGCTGAGTGTATTTTATATCTACAGATCATATCAACATATTTTGATAAAAAATAAAAGAAAGGCTTACCTTTGATGCATTTAAGATTCTTCACCATGAAATTCCAGTATTTATAATGCCTGTTGCATAAAGCTCCTCCCCCCACAAGCTATTGTTGCAAGCTGAAAGGGGCGTGTTCTTACCTGTGTTTTTGAAGATGTGTATCTCATTTTGGTTAAACTTCAGCAAACTTGCAGACTTTTTCCAAGATTGGCTTTTTCTCCACATTTGATTCATCATTTCAATCACACATTCCCCAAGGTCTGGAAAAGATAATAATTGTGTCTGTACATAAATGGATGCATTTCATTCACACACAGAGCAACTGTGGAACTGCAATGCAGTTTTGCATAATTTCTTCAAGTGAAACCAGTTTGAATGGCCCTTCCCCAAAAGATGTGAAACCAATTTGAATGGGCCATTTACAATTTCTAAAGCAGCACATGAATAAAGGGGTGGGGCTTCACTGCACTGGGGCTCTGTTAACCAATGAGCAAAGACTTTGGCATTATAAATACTGGACTGATTTTGAAAGAATTCACTCTCAGAAATTTCTGAAGCAAGAAGGTTCCTGCCACTTCCCACAGAAATCTACCAGCTGAAATCTACTGAACTTCCGAAGAGCATATTCCTTGGCCATCCATTGAATCAAAAGCAATTCTAATTGCTACCTTCTACTTCTAAAGCGCTGTTATTCCTTGGCAATAGCCTTTAAAAGCAATTTTAATTGCTATTTCTGATCAAGAAGGGTTTTCTCTTCAAAAAGCCTTTTTAATTTGCTATATTTGATTTGACAATTCTGCCTAGAGAACTAAAGCTTACATTCTTAATTTGCTAAATTTGATTTGACCATTCTGCCTAGAGAGCTAAAGCTTACATTCTTAAAGGTTATTGTTCTAATTTGTCTTTCTTCTGAACAGCCGTAATTCTTCCAGAGATTCATCTTCACTCACTGTCTCATCTTAAGAAATGGCTGGGGAAAAGTAAGTAATATTTAATGCCTCTGTTTATATATATATATATATATATATATATATATATATATATATATATATATATATAGTGTAATTGCTCATGAAGTATTACCATGTTTTAAATGTTTTGTTGTGATGACTTCTGAATGAACGTATTTCTTTTCTATTACCAGGAAATCTGCAGCTGCACATAGACACTATCTACTCTGTCCAGTTTGTTTGAGGACCCAAGAGTCTCTATCCTGTCACCTGCGCAGAGTCTGCATGAAGGATAAGACACCACCACAGATCCTAGAGGTGGTTGAAAAGGCCAAGAAAGATGTGTGTGACCTCCTGAAGAATGGACGGGCTTTTAGTTATGCAGTCCTGAAGCAAATCGTCTCATCACCAAATCCAATCGAAGGATTGATTGAGGAGCTGAAATACCATCACTTGTTTGTGACAGGAGTCCCTCCTCCTCTGCCC
Source organism: Gadus morhua (assembly GCF_902167405.1). NCBI lineage: Eukaryota > Metazoa > Chordata > Actinopteri > Gadiformes > Gadidae > Gadus > Gadus morhua. The sequence goes on from NC_044053.1 coordinate 27,228,974, forward strand.
ATTGGTAATCCAAGGTTGGTCACCGAAACCCTTTCTGAATGCCCTGGGGAGGCACCCGGAGAGACAGAGCCATCTGATGTGGAATCTTGCGGCAGCAATGAGCTTTTTCAATGTAGACAAGAGAAAACGTATACCAAAGACAAAATGGTGAAAGCGAAGGATTTAGGCATTTTGAAAAAGCATTCAGCAGATCATCCATTGCTCAAGCGCTTTGCCGACTACCTAAAGAATGATTACGAAAATGCAAAGTACCAACAGGAGGTTGACACTGTTTCCCGGTACCTGTATTTTGCTGATCCTACGGAACCATCTTTGAAGTTTGTCAATGACAGAGAGAAGCTCAGAGACTTCCTGGGTCAACAGGCTAAGGCAGGGTATAAGGCACAAACATCAGGAAATTACATCAAGTGCTTGAAAAGGTTCTTGGAGTTCCACTTGACAAGGACCGGCTTGAGACAGGATGACAGGGAGCTCTACAAGCAGTGCACGTTATATTTGAGTTTTTTAACTTCTTCACAGAGTGTCCTCTCTAAGCAAGCGAGCAAAGAAATTGTGCAAAAGAGGCATGCCTTGTTGTTTGACAAAAGTCAACCCACACCTCGTGAATGCTTGGCTGTTCTTGATAAAGGTGAAGGTGACTTAGTGAAAATCATGAATCAACTTGATGACAGTTCTTCTTCCTCCCTGAGTAGGACTGAGTGCATATTTGTGCTATACTATCTTGAGGCAATTGTCATACTAAGACACTGCCAACGGCCATGTGTGGTGCAGAGCATGAAGGTGAGTGTTACTGCTCTATTGTGCTCTTATGTGCTCTATTGATAAATTTACCCTGACATTTTAGCCTTACATTTCCTAATCAATGGCATATCCTCTTTTTGTTACAGGTCAAGGAATGGCTTGAACGGAAACACGCAGATGATGATTCAATCGTTTTTGTAAAGGACCACAAGACGGCTGCACATTTCTCAATTGTCCTGTCCAAGAAGGAGGAGGCGTGGTTTGAGAAATATTACAACAAAGTGCGGCCTTGCTGGCGAAAGGAAACGTAAGCGAGATGAGCAGGATGAAAAGGATGGAGATGATTTTTTCTTTGTGTCCTCCCGCGGTAAGCCAATTAACAATGCAGCTGGTGATCTGATAAAGCTCCAGCAAAAGTGCAACGTCCCCCAGGTGAGCAGCCAGGTTGTACGGAGGGTATTTCAGACAGCAGCTAACCGCCTGGATGACCCTCAGAAGAAAGCAGTTTCTGACTACCTGGGATGAGGACTCCAAAATCGTACCATGACCCGTTTGGTGAGATGTTTCATATGTTTTTTAGTGGATCAATTCTTGGCATGTATGGATAAACTTTCTGAATATGATGCGTGGCCTTTGACCTTTGGGGGGTGGTGGGGCGGCGGGTGACTCCTAAAGCTTACAGGGCATCTGCCTTCAGAGACACATATGACATGTCCCTGTTTGGTGAAATGTTTCATCTGTGTGTTTGTTTGTGCTGATGGCTCTTTAAAGGATAGGGATGAGGACTCCAAAAGCGTGAAATGACCCATTTTGGTGAAATGTTTCATATGTGTTTTTTAGTGCTGATTTTTGTTTTTGTTGTGTAGCTGTTTTGCAACTTGTTCTAGCTTGTGTAACTTAAATTGAGGTTCTGTGGTGATATCCTGTTTCTTATCTTTAGAGATATATCAATTAAAAATCTTATTCATTCTAGAGGACTGCTGAGGTTTCTCTCATTTTGGTAAACTTCAACACACTTGCAGACTTTTTCCAAGATTGGCTTTTTTTCCAAAGACAGAGATACACTTTCAAGATATTTTATTAACATTTGCACTTCACATTTTGATTCATCATTTCAATCACACATTCCCCAAGGTCTGGAAAATAAATAATTGTGTCTGTACATAAATGGATGCATTTCATTCACACACAGAGCAACTGTGGAACTGCAATGCATTTTTGGATAATTTCTTCAAGTGAAACCAGTTTGACTGGTCCTTCCACAAAAGATGTGAAACCAATTTGAATGGCCCATTTACAATTTCTGAAGCAGCACATGACTAAAGGGGTGGGGCTTAGTGTATTCTCCAACCGCACCACTCAGTCCGATTAGGGCACCCGTTTCGGCCTCAGACGCGACGTTGTCCCGCTGCTCTGGAGCTCCGGGAAGACTTCCAGACCATTGGCGACCAACCGCACCACTCAGTCCGATTAGGGGACCCATTTCGGAATTTGAGTTGATCTGAAATACGAGGGGTGGGGATGAAACTGAGGCCCCTCTCCAGCAGCTGAGTTTCCGTTTCTGACAGATGGAAGATGGTGGATAGGTTCAGAATGTTAGATTCCTGGGGACGGGGGTGTCCCTGTTGGGACTTAGTCCCCGCCCGAAGTTTAACTGATCCAGCCTGTGAAGATGTGAATGGCACCTTCATTGTTTTAAACCATGTTTTAAAAGATGCACATATTCCTGTCTGGCTGTTAGCCGTAATAGTCTGCAGCTGTGGCTCATAGGCTAATTGAGCCACACCCATTCTGGTGCTCCTTAAGAAGGCCAGGGTTTTAGACTGGAGGGAGGCTTGAGTTGTGCAAGTGACTCGACGGTTGTGCTATGTGTTTAAAGTAAAAATATGCTTTTTAACAACAACCTTGTGCGTCGAGAAAACTCTTTTTCACATTTGGTGGCAGTGGTGGGATGATTCCTCTAGCTGAGTGGAGGGGACCCACATTTCGGAAAATATTGTTTGAGGAGCTTCATGGTGGAAGCCGCAGGGAAGGGTGAGCAGGTAGACGAAGAGACCTGCTGGGAGGGGAGATCACTGGTGGAGTTTAACTGCTGTCCTTTGGGGTTGGCCAATGCCTGAAGGAGGAATAGCTCGGGAACTCCTTGTTGCTGACGTGAGCCATGTGGGGAGCTATTGCCAAGCCTTAACAGAACAGCAGTGGCGGAGGACAGTAATGGCTGAGGACTTCCTGATGACATCCCGTGGAGGACCAGTCTGCAGCCCAGGGAAAGTGCTCAGAGGCCAAGTTATTTGCTGGAACTGCAGAGGCCTGAGCGGATTTTGCAGGTGGTCTGGAGGTCTGGATGGAGGAAGTCTCAGAGCTGGGCCTGTGTACTGTGAAGAGTGCAGTGTTTGGCCAAGAAGGAGTGATCTTGGAATGAAGATTGGCGGTCACCAGAGAGACTCTTTGAACTGTTTATTTAACACTTATTACTTGCACAATATTTTACCTTTTTTTATCTACTGCGCTTGGAACCGTGTTTGCAAGCTTAAAAGAGGGGGAAGGAGATGTGAATGGCATCTTCAGTGTTTTAAACCATGTTTTAAAAGATGCACATATTCCTGTCTGGCTGTTAGCCATAATAGTCTAATAGGCTAATTGAGCCACACCCATTCTGGTGCTCCTTAAGAAGGCCAGAGTTTTAGGCCCCGTTTACACAAGGACGCTTGCGGGTGAAAACGACAACATTTTTATCGGAAGTGCCTTTCGTTTAGACGGTGACAGCGTTTTTGGGGCATGAAAACGCATAAATCTGAAACCACCCTCCAGGGTGGAAAAGTTGAATGCAAAACACTGCTCAGATCTGCTCACGTTGCGTACGCGTTTACGTCACATACATGTGCCAGTACAACAAACATGTCAGATTATTTCCATGCATCGGACCTTCAAGCTGCTCTGGCAGCTCTAACAAGCATACAGGAGTTTTTCCACGAAATGTACAGGATATTTACAGATAGTATTACTGAACAGAGAAGGATCTTTTTGGTTTTTGGCGACACGGATAAGAGAAGGAAGATTCTACGCATGCGTTCAGACATGGCTCAGACACTTTTGCGTCACCGTATGCACGCAGATTTCCTCTCCTCTAAACGCGGAATAAAAAGTGAAGACTCAACGCCACTTTTGCGTCTTCTGTTCAGACAGTCATCGTGTAAACGTAGCCTTAGAATTGAGGGAGGCTTGAGTTGTGCAAGTGACTCGACGGTTGTGCTATGTGTTAAGTAAAAATATGCTTTTTAACAACAACCATGTGCGTCGAGGAAACTCTTTTTCCCACAGCCAATGTTGAAGTGCGTGTGATGCAGTGTCTGCTGTCCAATGTATGTCGTCATGAGTTGTGTGAAATTCAGAATGGTGTATTTCGAAAAGTGTGTATTTTATAGTGATGAATGAATTAAGGCGTGTTAATAGGGTCTGATGTGGTGCAGATAAATTACGTGAGAAATTAATGAGGGTTGTTTATGCCAACCGATAAAACAATGAGTTTGGTGTCCGGTCTTACTTTTGGGATACGGGCTGAATTCGAATCGCCCATGATGTTTATGGATTTTCTAATCGGGAGGGACCACATAGTGGCTTTGCGATTCGTGTAGGGGTGTATGCGGGGCTGGTGATAAGAAGAACTGAGTAGTGAGGAAGAGGAGGGGGAAGGAGAAGATGGAGCCTGGTGACTCGGATCTTCCCTTGCTAGGGCAGGTGTAACATCCGCAGGAGTGATCGGAGGAGGCGTGGGAGGGCAAGGGTGAATTCAGCGCAAAAGGTGAATGGGTTTGCCTCTTCTCTTCCTAACCCTAACCCTTTTCTTTTCTTCCTGCTATTGTTTTTAGAGTGTTTAAGATGTTTTTTAATATGCCCTGAAATCTGATTTGTAGCTGTGGAACACTGCCGTCTGTCTGAATGTCACCCAGTGTTTTGATGGAATAAATGAATCAAATAATAGCAAAGTAATGCATATTTATTACATTTTAAGTATTAAAACAAAACTTCTTGGCCTTGTTTATTTTGTCTGAAATAGAATGGCTAAAATGTTAACTGAGAGAAAACCCTCATATCTTTACATTATAAAGATTCTTAACCTTTAATAACAACAAAGAACCACCTTTTCAGCGTCCCTAGGGGTCATCTCATGGGTTAAAAACATCCAAATCCTGGAGAATTTAAGTCCAATGTCCCTTTTTTTTTTTTGTCTTAAACACAGTGTACATGTCTAGGAGTGGTAATTTCAATGTGTTTGAACATGTGTGAGAAGGTGAAATCCTTCCCCTTCTCAGTCTTGCATTAGAGAAATTATTATTATATTGTGTGTATATGTGTGTGTATATATATATATATATTAGAGCTGTCAGTTAAACGTGTTATTAACGGCGTTAACACAAACCAATTTTAACGGCGTTCAAATTTTTATCGCGCGATTAACGCAATTATTTTATTGAAAAAATTATTATTATTTTTATTATTTTTTATTTATCAAAACGAAGAAGCAGTAGCCTGACTGCTATGTTCAAATTACATTTGTTCAAAGCAGTCGTTTAATTGCACTATAGGCTCTTTTTGTATCGTCCTGTTTTGATCAGTATATGCCAATGTTGTTATCAATAAAAAATCTTTTGCACAAGGCAAGCCGATGCACTTCACCATGTTGATAAGAGAATTAAAATGAGAAGAATTATGGGCCAAAAAAATCAAGGGATATTTAGCATAGAAAAATAATTTGTGATTAATCGTGAGTTAACTATGACATTAATGCGATTAATCACGATTAAATATTTTAATCGCTTGACAGCTCTAATATATATATATATATGAGTGTTCCCCCAACTAATGGTCTGGCCCATACGGCCTTGATTGGTCCACTTCATTTCCCTATTTAAGGGCTGGCTCATTTGGTGTTTGGGGGCTGAAGGTGGTGCTGGCTTGATGGGAGGCCAGTACAAGAGAGAAAATAAAGATTCACTTTTCTTGTCCTGAGACAATTGCCCTCGTTTTTGACCACACTCTCTGAATCTGGTTGGCCGTATCCCAGATACGTGGGGCGACCACGCCGGTCCCTCACAACATGTATTTGCCATTGGGAATGGAGAGTCATCCAGGAACTCTATTCTTAGTGATGGTTCCAATTCAGATGGGGGAAGTGAATTCAGTCCAGTTGCGAACATCAAAACTTCCTCCACAGACACGGCAGCCTCACCTCCTGCAAAGAAAAAATGTTCAGCACCATGGCAATGTGTTTTCTCAACTAGTTATGAAAAATATAAGTGATTTACAAACCTTCACAGTCAAGGAGTTAGTCCGCCCAGTAGCTGACCCGGATGGGTCAAAAGCAGAGAAAGAATTTCCCCCTAAAAAGGGATGAATAAAGGACTTGACTAGCTCAAAGTGTTACTTTATTTAAGTCTCCTGTTGCTCCGTGGTGGACTGAGGTCAGGTTTGAAGAGTCTCTCAGGTTCCAGAGCAGGTTCGCCTGGCCCAGATCATGGGATCTGGGCCAGGCGCAGAACCCCACGCCGTCCACCGTCTCTACGTTGCCGCCGAAGGGGTGACCTCAATAAAAGAGAACATGACATTATCTTTGAGAGTGCGAGAGCGAAGCGGAGACAATTGTAGGATGATGGAGGAAGAAGAGAGCAAGAGAGTGTCCCTCTGGGAACTAGTTCAATGCAGGCACTGCTTCTCTCTAACACCGTTATGTGCATACTGTGTGGAAATAGGATTACTTACTGCTATACCTTGTGGAAATAGGAGTTTGGACATGCATGTTATTCTATCGCACACACACACACACACACACACACGGCCAAAAACACTGATTGTCAATGACAGAGATGATTTATAAATAACACAAGAAGCCATGTGCATTCCAGTGCAATCACCAGAGATGAAGCAAACCGGTTTCAGAGAACAACACCATCAGTGGTCCGACCTGCCAGTTCCCCCGCCGTCTCTCCCTGACTCCTGGTCACGGGTCCCCTCCTCGTCTGGGAGCACAGCATCATGCTCCTTAAATTCATGACATCACGTCAGGGACAACATGTTCAGGCACTGACTTACTCTTACATTTGAGCTTTTGTTGAGGGCCCTCAGGACTCCAGCCCCTCCCCAAGCCAACACCCCCTTCTAGGGCTTGAAGGGGGAAAAGAGTGCAGGGACACTCTCCCTAGTCCTACGAGGGTAAAAGAACACACTGATTATGCAACGCAGAAATCAATTAAATCATTGCTACCATCCCTGAGATTTACTGTACACCAAACAAAACCTAAATAGTGTCAAGATGAAAGGTTTTTAACACTAGAAACGCCAGGCCATTTTTACTTACTACTAGCGCCACAAGAGGGGACAAATGACCCCTAAGTAATTTGAATGAGAGGCTGTGCATTTGCACATAATGATCACTATGTGGCGCCAATGAGCTATTACCGCGCGAGCGCCACATGTGTGTGTTTGTCACAAGCCTAGTCCTCACGATTTTGTCATAAATGTACATATATGAAGTACAAACAGCCTATATTTTCACTAAGGGTTTAAGATTAAATGATGCAAATAAAGTAATTCAATTAATTTAGATATGCCTATATTGTTATCGTGGATATTTTATCAATAACACTCCATTCCTATATCCTTATGAACCAGCAGTTGGCTGAGTGGGTTAATATCTGCCCTTCAATTTGGGTGACCCGAGTTCACGTCCTGGGCACGTCCTATAATTCTTGCCGTTGGCTTATTTCTGTAATTTCCTTTATATCAGAGATATTAGGCTTAACAATTTACTTTTTATGTAATAAATATGTCTTACAGTATCCCTATAACCCAAATATACCTCGCAAAAACTCACGGTAAAGTTAATGTTACTGATGAGCCTTTGTTACAAAGACACTGCATGGGAAATTGCAGCCACATAAATTCCATTCAGGTGAGTTTCGCGGCAGGCAGCAAAGAAACTCACCACTGACCACTGACCACTTCTGTTGAGGAAATACTATGGTCAGTCAATTTAGAATATTCAAAGAAATGGAAAATAAATGACATAAGTATTTTTTTATTTCTCCAGTATTCCTTCCTAAAACACTGATTCGGTGGGGATTGAACCCCGGACGAACGGGTGTTAGAATAATTTGCGTCTCTCTCGTAGATCGCACCATCTTTCAATGTCTTCGTTTAATACGACCAGCTGTGGTCGTATTACGTAATACGACCACGTACCAAGCGCTTTGAGTACGTGAAAAGCGCTATATAAATTGAATCTATTATTATTATTATTATTATAATACGACTGCATCACCTTCTCTCTCACATTTCACTTCATCAAGTTAGAAGTCAACTGCTCATGATCATATCGCTGCGTTATCTCTGTGGCATATCCATGTAGCTTACTAATGAATAAAATGCATACAAAAAACGTTGACATATGACCCACTATGTTCTGCTCCATATGCCCATTGTTGACATCGTCCCAGCCAAAGAGTATTGGTATTAATACGTCATTCATTGTCCAAAATAATCCATAATAATTCAAATCGGGTTTTGTTGTGGGTACAAAATTAATCTTGAAGAAAACTCGTCCAAAGCGTCCCCGGCGAAATTATCGTCTATGATTTGATGACTGATTTCAACGATCAATGATGGTAACCCACCACAAACTGTTCACAAGAAGTCACAAATATATAGTACTTAACTTTGCCCTTTTCAGATAAAGATTATTGGTGGCAAAGTGCCTCACTTTAGCGTCCTTCACCCATCCAGCCACAGTATATTGGTAGGCATCAGTGCTCTTGAACGCTTTCAAGATATCTCCACTGTATGGGGAGGGGTTGTGGACTAAATAAATATGTCATGAAGATTGATTTGAGGCAAGCATACTAATGGACTAAAAAAAAACTAGGGATAACAAATATGGATTGGAGCCTAAAATCGATAATATCTCTGTCTCTCTCTAACATTCAGATGAGCGGTGTGGGCGGTCATACTTGGCGAGATTGGTCGTGCAAATGGCGGCGTTCCAGAAAACGTGACGTAGATGAACCATATGAATACTTTTCCCTGGATTTTGAATGTTAAAAACGTGCAAAAAACATAATTATATATTTATGTGGCATTCAGTGCAATGCTGTTTGTCCCTATAAAACAATAATAGTAAAGAAATAAATACAAAACATGAGGATAACTCTACAATCAAACCATGCAATCCGAAGGCTCTTCTTCACCACTCCCCCTTCTCACTTCCACAAATGCAAAGCGAATAGAAGTGAGTAGGGGATCGAGGGCGTAGCCTAACTAGTTTGTGAACGACCCAGAGAAACGCAACGCAAATTCGATGTGAACATGTTTCAGGCTTTAATAAAATCCCGGACAATTTTGAAATTCCGCCCGGACACATTTTTAGGTCTCAAAAAGAGGACAGGTCAGAACGTCTGGTCACCCTACTGTACGAGGAACCCACTTGAATCCTACCTGTTGTACTGTTATAAAAAAAATAGCGGCGCAACTTGGTGGGCGTTATACTATTAAATGCAAATTGTTGATAAGTAAGTACCCTAGCATAGACAATATACACTGTGGGTGTGGCTGTTATTATAATTGCATTCCCTGAGATACAAAGAGCTATAAATTAGTAGAGCAGTCTGTGTCTCTGGAATGCATCTTTTTTTTTTACAATGCATCCTGGAGGCAGAGGCAGACGGAGGCACTGGACGCCAGAGCAATTATTGGCCGAGGTACAGAGTATTTCAGAGGGGGAATCTGATGGAGAAGCAGAGGAACTGGCATGCGAGCTAGAGAGTGATGATGAGAGAGCTGATGATGGAAGTGGCGCTGTTATAGAATCTGATTCAGGTTCAGAATCAGAACCTGAGGCGACCACATCCATGGAAGAGACATCACCATCCATGCAAGAGAAAGCACGAGATGGTACCATACGGATTGAACAACCCCCTGGCCGTTCGAGAGGCAGAGCAACAGAGGCCAATGTCATGAGAGAACCTCCAGGGCCCACACCTCGCGCCAAGGAAAATATCACAGATCCACTGAGCAGTTTACTCTGTTTGCTTGACACGGAAATGTGGGAACAGATTCTAAAGTATACTCAGGCCGAAGCTGACCGAAACAATGCTCATATGTTCAATGCGACAATGGACCAACTAAAAGCATTTGTGGGTCTCGTTTATTTGAGAGGTATTGCCGGCGGGAAAAGCCAAAAACTGGAGGACTTCTGGTCTGCTGAAATGGGAAATCCGGTTTTCAAGGAAACAATGTCTCGCCAGAATTTCAGAGATATCATGCGCTATCTGCGCTTTGATGACAAGAGCACAAGGGCTGCCTGCCTTCTGGAGGACACATTTTCCATGATATCGGAGACATTTGATCGATTTGTGAAAAACAGCACTGCTTCTTACATGCCTGGGGAGAACATAACAGTTGGTGAACAATTGTTCCCCACCAAGGCGCGCTGTCGTTTCACACAGTACATGGCAAATAAATTGGATAAATGTGGCATAAAATTCTGGGTAGCCGCTGATGTTGAAACCAAATACATGTTGAATGCCCATCCCTATCTAGGGAAAGACAACAGTAGGCCATCTGGACAGCACTTATCAGATAATGTTGTGCTTCGTCTGATGGAGCCATTCCTGGAGAAGGGAAGAAATGTAACGACAGACAATTACTTTACCTCGTTACCACTGGCAAACACTCTTTTGGTGCACAAAACCACCATTGTTGGCACAATGAATAGAATCAGACCAGAGATGCCCCCGTGAACAAAGGCACAGATGGAAAGATTCTCCTCCAAGGTGCTGAGGGCTGGGGAAGCCACACTCACCATTTACCAGGGAAAACCACGCAAAAACATCAGCCTCCTCAGTACAATGCACCAGACAGTTTCAACTGACAATGGCCCCAAGAAAATGCCCGAAACTGTTTCCCACTACAACAGCACTAAATATGGCGTTGATGTTATGGACCAGATGGCACGCTTGTATTCAGTAAAGGGAGGGACCAGGCGTTGGCCTGTAGCTGTGTTCTACAACATCCTAGACCTGTCTGCAATCAATGCACACATTCTGTAGAAAAACAGTGCATGGACGTCAACATGACCAGAAAGATATTTATTCTGGAGCTTGTGAAACAGCTGTGTGCGCCTCAGAGAATGGCCAGGACTGTGTCATCAGTGGCAGCACCAGTGGCACGTAGGCCACTTCTGATTGAAACTCCTTCCCCACCTACCAAAAGGAAAAAGTGTCAAGTCGCCAGATGTAGTGGGAACAAAACTAGTGACGTCTGTGAGTCATGTAGGCGACTTGTCTGTGGGAAATGCAGTGAGCCTGCTAAAATAATCTGCTGTGAATGTTGATTAGACTTTGCTGAAACCGAAAAATAAAAAAAAAGACTGCTGTCCCTAAAGACATTTATTTTTCATCCAGTTCCTAGTTCATTCAAAGTCAGCCGTATTTTTTTGTTTTCTTTGTTTACTGACTTACTGAATGTCAATGTACTCTATACTCTAATAAACTCTAATACACTCATTTAAAACCCAAGTCATTTGGTTATTTGCAGTGTTGGGCAGTAACGCATTACAAAAGTAATGAGTAATAAATAATGCATTTCACACACACACACACACACACACACACACACACACACACACACACACACACACACACACACACACACACACACACACACACACACACACACACACACACACACACACACGTTGTCTCACTCATTGTTTAATAAAAAAAAATACTATTTCATTCATCCAAGCGTAATGATTTGCTATTCTTTAATATATTTGATACTTTGTGTATGGCCTTAAAAGTATCATGTTTGTGTGGTCACCTCCTGCCTCATGAGAAGAAGTTGCCTGGGAACTGAATACTAAATGGTCTGTTTTCACTGCTTTCTCAATCGCTCTCTCTGCCACACCTCCCCTCCCCCAGCCAGTACATTTGCATTTGAATAGATAAGTAAGGCCACAAAGCCGATTTCAGGCCATCTGGCCGTAGCTGTTGGCCTTTTTCACACCTAACCGTGCTCAACTGGCCCCTATTGTTCTCTGGCCTGTATTCACACTAGGCAATCGCAACTGTGGCCTGGCCACGGTAGGCTCTTGTACATACCACACAAACATGATACTTTTAAGACTAAGCCATACACAAATTATGAAATATAAGAATAACAAATCATTATGCTTGGATGAATGAAATAGTATTTTTTTGTCATCACGTCGTAATACGTCACCATCAAGCGTCCGCTTAGTAGAACAACACAGACAACACAGTTGACACGTTACTGACTTTGTTGCTTATTTGGAGCAGCACATTTTTATATTTCCGCGTGTGAGCTAGAACCCCAATTTACCCTCCCGGACCCTGCACACACTGGTGGTTTATTGGGTTTCATTCTGTTGTAAATGCGACGGCTCCGCTGTTCCAGGGGTGGATCTCCACAGAGATAACGCAGCGATATGATCATGAGCAGTTGACTTCTAACTTGATAAAGTGAAATGTGAGAGAGAAGGTGATGCAGTTGTATTAAACAAAGATTTTGAAAGATGTTGCGATCTACGAGAGAGACGCAAATTATTCTAAAACCCGTTCGTCCGGGGTTCAATCCCCACCGAATCAGGGCTTTAGGAAGGAATACTGGAGAAATAAAAAAAAACTTTTCAAGTCATTTATTTTCCATTTCTTTGAATATTCTAAATTGACTGACCATAGTATTTTTTCTCAACAGAAGTGGTCAGTGGTGAGTTTCTTGGCTGCCTGCCGCGAAACTCACCTGAATGGAATTTATGTGGCTGTAATTTCCCATGCAGTGACTTTGTCATTGTGACAAAGGCTTATCAGTAACATTAATATTAACATTAACTTTACCATGAGTTTTTGCAAAGTATATTTGGGTTATAGGGATATTGTAAGACATATTTATTACATAAAAAGTAAATTGTTAGGCCTAATTTCTCTGATATAAAGGAAATTACAAAAATAAGTCAACGGCAAGAATTAAATTACGTACCCAGGACGCGAACTCAGGTCTCCCGTATTGCAGGGCAGATTCTAAACCACTCAGCTAACAGCAACGACGCAATCGACCCGCACTACTCTCGCGGTCGACCAGTCGATCGTGGTCGACATATTGGCCACCTCTGTCCGTCCGTCCGTCCGTCCGTCCGTCCGTCCGTCCGTCCGTCCGTCCGTCCGTCCGTCCGTCCGTCCGTCCGTCTGTCTGTCTGTGTATATCTACCTATATATATCAATCTTATTCACATCAGAATGTCCCCTTGCGACCTCTGCTGTCAAAGAAAGAGCATTGCATCCTTGGAAAAAGAACAATAACATAGGAACACATAAAAAAATGCTTTATAATACCTTTCCCGGTCTGAATTTTTTTTTTTATGAACACAGGGTGGTACAACAGACATATTTAGGAAAAGTCAAGAAAGTAGGGATTTGGAACGTGATCGAGTGCAAAGATATATATTTTTTTAACTCACGGGTCATTTGACCCCTTCGACGGCTGTTCTAGTGTTAAGCCCTTGTTTTTCCTTTGTTCCTTGTCGGATAATTGTAGTTTGTGGTGAGTTCTGTCCTGTGTGTTCCTGTGTTCCCTGTGTTACCCGCGTCACCCGTGTTCCTTGCCTTTTTGAGTTAATAAATTATCCTTTTACCTGAACTGTCTGCGTTTGGGTCCTACCTGCCTGCCTGCCACCCGCTAACCGTGACACAGCATCTGCCTCATCAGAAGAAGTTGCCTGGAAAAAAAATGCTAAATTGACTGTTGCTACTCTGCTTTCTCAATCGCCCTCTGACCACGGGTAAGTGAATCGGAATTACAAGCAAAATCAAGAAAATTCAATAGTTCAGTTGCGCTAAAATGAACATCTTGAATCGTCTTTGATTTCAGAACAGATGTAGAAAGGTTAAGCCACTAAAGTCAGTAGCCTAGTGCTACCCATGCTAACACGAACGTGAAGCTTTCCCTCAAACTTAACGTATCTAAGTAGCTTGCAGTTGTCACCCTACCACTCCAAATGTAAAACTGACGTTTACAAATATGCAACAATGGTCAGAAAAGTACTTTAAAAAAGTGTTTTTTAATTTATATTTACCATTCAATATTGCAATCGCTGCGGTCAGTCCCATTGAAGAACACAGCAGCGTGGCTTGGAACTATACAGGCTTACATGAACCACGTGACCACCCTGCCGGCGAGATCAGAGAGTGTCGCAACTCTTCTCTCTCTATGGCTCTGGCAGCATCTTTAGACAGATGAGGAAGCCGGAGCCATTAGGTCATAGGCCACGCCCACTGGATACAAACGCAGCGCGGGAGTCAGATGAGGTCAGGAACATATGGCCGTCCCGTTGCTAGAACACGGCAGCGCCAAACATTTCACTGCTTCCTCAACTTGGGCCAATACAGAGCTGGACTTGCTCAACGTCTGAAAATCAAGTCTGGATCAGTACCAACTCTCCTCGGCTCAGCTACAAACCTCGAAAAAGTAAGTTAACTAACGCCATATCATTGTGTTGCTTTACTGTATATGGTTACCTTGTTAGCATAATGTTGCTTTAGCATTAGCGCTACAGCTAACAGCCAAGTTATTGTCGCTAATGTTAAGGTAGATAGCATCAGTTATGTGTGTAAATACCATGGACCTATTAAAGAAAGCACTGTGGACTAACATGCCGCCCATTCATTCCTATTAATACACGCACTGTAAGTCGAGTGTGCATCTCAGCAAGCAAGGGGCATCACACGAGAATGGGCACAATTCAACAAAGGGGCTACAGGCAATGATCTCTACTGCTTGGATACCAAGGGAATGCAATGTCTGCTCACCATACAACAAACGAATACAACTGTATTTTACCGGCCACTGGACTGCAGTAGTTCTAGCGTTTTACTGATGAGGAGATTGACCTGTTAAACTCATCCTAAATACATATGGTGCGTTCGGGGCAACCCTTGTTTTCGCCCCCTTCTACCCTCTTGTACTCCCAGTTATAACGTTGTTTACGGGCTAAAATTGTACCTGGAACGCACTATTATAGGCATGGTTTCCCCTTCTTGGCACCTGATTCAAATCAAAGGGTTATTAGCAGATTTCTGAAGAGCTTGATGTCATGGTATTGAGTTGATGAGATGAACTATAAAATATGTAAACAAATCAAGGATGTAATATCATTTCATAGAACTAATTTTAAGTATTAGGCTAATGTAATTCACTAAACATGTTTATCTTATATCTCTTTGCAACTTGCACATGGACTATATACAATGTTACAAATTGAGTACCTATTTTACTTTGTTGTCTCTACGCAGACCCCCGACACCATTTCAATCAAGGTTGAAGAGGATATTGGTGGAGGCTTGCCCGCCGTAGGTTAGTAATACACATTGCATCTATGCAAGAAAACAACCTGGATCAACTTAGAATGTACTTGATTCTACCTGAGCTAAAAAACCTGGTCCTCTTTGGAAAAGCATAATGACCAGCGCCCTGCTAAAACACGAGTCAAACTTCGGAGTTGCATTTCAAAGATGGAATCAGTCAAGAGCCCAGAAGGGTTTCAAGACGGATGCCACATGAGCTGGTTTATCATTCTCAAACATCACTGAATTCATAATGTTTGAATGTCAGCTGATCAGCTTCAGTGGAGGCTTCTCCAATGAGGAGAGGGAGGAAGATCCTCCCTAACATTGTTGAGAATAAAAAATGTAGATTGCCCAGACTATTGTAATGAATTAATGCCCTTAAATATGACTACTTTATTGCCTTTGAATATATAATGTTCGTTTCCCTGGGTAAAGGGACATTAGCACCCCCTATCGCCTATCGCCAATTACTTCAGGGAGGAACGGCCTCCGTTCGCCTCCGTTGACTCCCTTCATTTCCCCGAAAGTACTGGCGGCTGGTGGATAACATGGGTTTCAATGGGAGAGAGGAGGAAAATCCTCCTCTGAGTGGGTGGGACCTTAAGGGGTCTGATTCGCGCAAAAATCTATCCGTCTGCGCTATGAACCAATAAGCAGGATCCCTGGATGTTGAGCAGTGTTGCCAGATTGGTCCGATTTCCCACCCAATTGGGCTACTTTTAACCATGTTAGGCTGGAAAGATTATCATTGGGCGGGAAATCTGCCCAATCTGGCAACGCTGTCGATAGCAAACCCGGTCTGCATTGCCGCGGTGCTCAATCTGAGAGACGCAGAGCAAGTGAAATCTGCGATAGCGAGATCCTAAATGCACAATGGAAACATTGGAAACGGAGGACATTGTTAACGTCTTATTACAAAAAGCATTCCATTCATTCAGTTACAGTGCTAAGTTAGCGACCAAAGAAAGAGGTAGACCACTTCCCAAAATCAAGGTCACCAGAAGTAATGGCAACGTCAGTGTTGTGAGTGCTACATGGTTTGCTAGGTACGCATGACTTACTGGTAGCATTATAAGCAATTGTAACTGAAATTAAACATAGCTAAATAACTTCAGTCAGTGAGGGCAAAAATAGGCCCAATGATAGGCCCAGATTTTTTGATTTACTTTTACAAATCAATAGTAGGCCTGATTTGACTAATATGCTTTGCATCCTTTCCTTCTCAAATTACAGTGATGCCACTGGTGGCTTTGTATACATTTTGTTCACATAACTCCCTCCCTGCTATTTTGTAGTTCACCAAAACACCCTGAAACAACTTGAGTCTCACATTCTTATGCCACCATACACCAACAGTGCAAGCAGGCCAATGGCAACCAAGCGCGCAGTCCTTCCTCCCTCACTTTAAAAACCACCAGCCGCCACTGATCAGCTTAGAGGGAAGGACACGTTGTTGCTTTTTAGTGTCAAAATATAATTATTGTGCTTGCCTCGCTTGTCATGTTGTGCTCAGATCACTTTGCGCTGGTGTTCGTTGAGTTTCCTTAACCTGGCCAACCACTTGAGCTTAGAGTCTAGGGAGGAGGGTGCTGGAGGAGACGGCCCTCTCCAAAACGGTGAATTTTTGTCAGCAGTACACATTTTAAACCCTCTGTGTCAATGTTGCATACATTTAAAGAGTTTCTTTCACGTGTACAAATACACAATGCCTCCCTTTATGCAAATAATGTATCAAAACAATTGATTTTTCCTTTTTTTCTCCCTCTGCAGAAGACTGCGATGCCTTTGTGCCTTAGTGTCCGACCAGAGGGAAAAACACATTGGACCATGTTTACACTAACATTAAACATGCTTACAGAGCCATACCACTACCTCACTTAGGCCAGTCAGACCACCTCTCTCTGCTCCTTACCCCTGCATACACCCCTCTCAGGAGAAGTGCACCACTACAGACCAAAACCATCACCACGTGGCCTCAGGATGCACTTTCCCAACTACAAGACTGTTTCCTACACACCGAGTGGGATGTTTTTAAACACCAGGACCTGGCTGTCCACACAGAATCTGTACTTTCCTACATCAAGTACTGCGTGGGAAACGTCACAGTGGACAAACACATTTGTGTGTTCCCCAATCAGAAGCCCTGGATGACCAGCCAGGTCCGGACGCTCCTCAAGGTCCGCAACGCCGTTTTCAGGTCTGGAGACAGAGAGCAGTACAGCGCTGCTAGAGCCGACCTGAGGAGGGGAATTAAGAAGGCAAAGGCGGACTACAGGAGGAAAATAGAGGACCACCTCTCTGAAAACAACCCACGGCAGGTGTGGCAAGGCATTCAACAGTTGACAAACTACAGGGGACACAACACCACAACTGTGAACTCAAGTATCTCGCTGGCAGAAGAACTGAACTTCTTCTTTGCCCGCTTCGAGACATCAAGGACATCACAGACCTCAGCTTCATCACCACCCCAGCCCCCACCAGCTCACAGCACCCACTCACTGACTGTACAGGTGCAGGATGTGAGACGTGTGCTTAGTGGAGTCAACCCCAGGAAAGCTGCCGGACCAGACGGACTTCCTGGGAAGGTCCTCAAGGGCTGTGCTGACCAGCTCTCACAGGTCTTCACAACAATTTTCAACCTCTCCCTGACACAGGCCATCATCCCAGCCTGTCTGAAGTCCTCCACCATCATCCCCGTACCCAAGAAATCGGCACCGGTCACTCTAAATGACTACCGCCCAGTAGCACTCACACCCATCATTATGAAGTGCTTCGAGCGGCTGGTCCTACACCACATAAAAGCCTACCTCCCCCCCACCTTAGATCCTCACCAGTTCGCTTACAGAGCGAACAGATCCACCGAGGACGCCATTGCCATAGCCCTTCATGCTGCGCTGAGTCACCTGGAACCCCGGGAGAGCTATGTCAGGATGCTCTTCATTGACTACAGCTCAGCCTTCAACACCATCATCCCGGCTATCCTGGTCTGCAAACTGTCAGCTCTGGGTCTCGACCCGCTCACCTGTTCCTGGATTAGTGACTTCCTCACAAATCGACCCCAGAAGGTGAAACTCGGTCCCCACTTCTCCTCCACCCGCACCCTCAGCACAGGCTCTCCACAGGGGTGTGTGCTGAGCCCACTCCTCTACTCTCTGTACACCTTCGACTGCAGTCCCACCCACCTCAGCAACACCATAGTGAAGTTCGCGGACGACACAACGGTGGTTGGACTGATCTCAGAGGGAGACGAGTCTGCCTACAGGGATGAGATCCTGAAGTTAACATCGTGGTGTTCAGACAACAACCTGGCATTGAACATCGCAAAAACTAAGGAGATCATCCTGGACTTCAGGAAAAGCAGAGCAGACCCGGCTTCCCTCTACATCAACGGTGACTGTGTAGAGAGAGTCCACACCTTCCGCTTCCTGGGCACCATGATCTCTGCTGGCCTCTCCTGGACTGCCAACACGGCGGTGGTCGTCAAGAAGGCTCAGCAGCGGCTTCACTTCCTCAGGGTGCTCAGGAGGAACAACGTGGGAGAGAAGCTGCTGGTGACCTTCTACCGCTCCACCATCGAGAGTCTTCTGACGTTCTGTATCTCAGTGTGGTTTTCACAGTGCACTGAGGCAGAGCGGAAGAAACTCCAGGGAGTGGTAAACACCGCACAGAGGATCACTGGCTGCCCCCTCCCCTCCCTGAAGGACATATACATCTCCCGCTGCCTAAGCAGAGCGGAGAGAATCATAAAGGACAGCTCCCACCCTGGCTTTCACCTGTTTGACCTGATGCCCTCTGGCAGGCGCTATAGGTCCATCAGAACCAGGTCTTCACGGTTCAGAGACAGCTTCTTCCCTAAAGCTGTATCCACCCTGAACACACACATGCACTGACCCCCGACTGACTGACCCCCCCCTAACCTCCCACTGCTGTATTGTACTTTACTTTATTTTACTTTATTATTTATTTTACATTATTTACATTTCTATTTGGTATACTGTTGTTCTTGTTCTATTTATATATTATTTATTTTCTCGAATGCACCAATTGGGAAAGCTTACTAAAAATTTCGTTGTACTTCACTCGTGCAATGACAATAAAAGGCTTTCTATTCTATTCTATTCTTTGGAGACCGTAGCACTGAGCGCAACGCCACCTCAGAGATTCTGGGTGTAGACGCACCTGGCTCTTCCCACATGTCCAGCCACAGTGAGGAACTGAAGATCCTGAGCGTCTACGGAAAAGGGGAGGGCCCACTGGCAGAGGACGGCCATGACACCCTCTTCACCGCGTCCGAAGTGGAGGCCCTGAACTCGCTGTCTGCGGACCACAGCGCGGCCAAGAGCCAGGAGCGCGGCGAGCGGCTGGTCTGCCGTGAGGAGCTGAGTGTGCAGGTTGGAAATCATCTTCTCATTCACCCTCCAAAAGAGAGGCTTCCTTTGTTATAACTCTAAAACAATCCCATTGAAAGCCCACACCTTTATGATTCAGCAAACGTTTTTACACTTCCAAATATGCCCGTCTTATGCCCAACTTTTACCCTGTGTGATCCGCATGTTTACACTGAGCGAGGTAATTTACAGGCTTTATTTTGCACCCCTATTAACCCTCTCTGACCCTACACATATTGGCGGTTTCATTTTGATGTAAATGCGATAAGACAGCTTTTCGGTTCTAGGGGCGAGGCTTGGGTAGAGGTGTTGCTGCATTGTCTCTACAACAGAGACGATGCAGCGATATCAACATGAATAGTTGTAACTGGAGAGACGGTGAAATCCGCAAGATGCTGACCATCATGGGAGAGAAGGTGATGCAGTCGCATTTAAAGATGACGAAAGATGGTCGATCTAAGAGAAAGTACCTGCCAAACTTTCCTTACAATGCTTCGTCAGCAAAGTGGTCAGCAAAATAAAGAATATTTCAGTATTTTTGCACTTGTAAATAGTTAATCTCGTTTTAGCCTACACTCGGATTTGAACTCATTCTTGCATGCGAGGGTCTTGAATCAAAAAATATGTAAATATATTTTGCATTCATTGTAAAGAGTCCTACTCTCCGTGTGTAGGCCCGCCTTCTCCGGTCTACCAAGAAAGCCAGCTCCAAGACGAAGGGGGATTTTACCCCTCGGTTTTACATAGGACATTGAAATTGCTGGGCGTTCCAATCCGTGCCCGAATCGGCTTGGCAGTGTGAAAAGGCATAATCTGTCGGTAGTGGGGATTGACAACTATTCTGTGAAAATGAAAGAATATGTCTTGTGTGTGTTTCCTTCTTTATGTGGAAAGCAGCAGACCCCAGACACCATATCAATCAAGGTTGAAGAGGATATTGGTGGAGGCTTGCCCGCCGTAGGTTAGTAATACACATTGCATCTATGCAAGAAAACAACCTTGATCAACTGAGAATGTACTTGATTCTACCTGCGCTAAAAAGCCTGGTCCTCTTTTGAAAAGCATAATGACCAGCGCCCTGCTAAAACATGAGTCAAACTTGGGAGTTGCATTTCAAAGATGAAATCAGTCAAGAGCCCAGAAGGGTTTCAAGACAGATGCCATATGAGCTGGTTTACCATTCTCAAACATTGCTGAATTCATAATGTATGAATGTTAGCTGATCAGCTTAGAGGGAAGGACACGTTGTTGCTTTTCAGTGTCAAAATAGAATTATTGCGCTTGCCTTGCTCGTCATGTGGTGATCAGGTCACTTTGCGCTGGTGTTCGTTGAGTGTCCTTAACCTGGCCAACAACTTGAGCTTTGAGTCTAGGGAGGAGGGTGCTGGAGGAGACGTCCCTCTCCAAAACTTGGAATCTATGTCAGCAGTACACATTTTAAACCCTCTGTCATTATGACATATGACATTTAAAGAGTTTCTTTCACGTGTACAAATACGCAATGCCTCCCTTTATGCAAATAATGCATCAAAACA
Source organism: Gadus morhua (assembly GCF_902167405.1). Taxonomy (NCBI): domain Eukaryota; kingdom Metazoa; phylum Chordata; class Actinopteri; order Gadiformes; family Gadidae; genus Gadus; species Gadus morhua. The sequence continues at coordinate 27,250,052 of NC_044053.1, forward strand.
ATTAATTTTTCCTTTTTGTCTCCGTCTGCAGAAGACTGCGATGCCTTCGGAGACCGTAGCACTCAGTGTGGCGCCACCTCAGAGATTCTGGGTGTGGTCGCCCCTGGCTCCTCCCACATGTCCAGTCACAGCGAGGAACTGCTGGTTAGCAGAATAAAGAATATGTTGGCATTTTTGCACTTGTAAATAGTTAATCGCGTTTTAGCCTACATTCAGATGTGAACTCATTCTTGCATGCGAGGGTCTTGAATCAAAAAAAAAAAACGCAGGCAAGACATTGAAATTGCAGGGCGTGCCAAGCCACGACCGAACCTGCTTGGCAGTGTGAAAACGCCTAATCTGTCGGTAGTGGGGATTGACAACTATTCTGTGAAAATGAAAGAATATGTCTTGTGTGTGTTTCCTTCTTTATGTGGAAAGCAGCAGACCCCAGACACCATTTCAATCAAGGTTGAAGAGGATATTGGTGGAGGCATGCCGCCGTAGGTTGGTAATACACATTGCATCTATGCAAGAAAACAACCTTGATCAGCTGAGAATGTACTTGATTCTGCCTTCTCAGCAGGAGCCATCCATCTTGACCATCCAAAGGGCGACAAGGAAAATGCATAATCAACAAATATAAGTTAGAAAGAATGTCAAAATATAATTCTTCCAACACACAAGTGTGTACAAAGTACATACTGTATACCTTTTGTGAAAACAATTAATTAAAAACATCACTTTCTCTCTTTCTGTTTTCCTCTCTGAAGAAGAAAATGACATCAGAGACTGCAGCACGCAGCGCAGCGCCACCTCGGAGAGTCTGCGTGTGGACGCCCCTGGCTCCATGCACAGCGGGGAGCTGCGCATCCTGAGCTTCTACGGACAAGGGGAGGGCCCTCTGGCGGTTGACGGCCATGACACCCTCTTTGCCGCGTCAGATGCGGAGGCCTTGAGCTCGCTGTCAGCTGACCACAGCGTGGCCAAGACCCTGAACTGCAGTGTGCGGCTCTTCCGCCTTGAGGAGCTGACTGGGCATCAGGGCTGCAGCAAGGGCCGGCCCGGTGTCTTGTGTGGAAAGGTTATTCCCTACAATGCCAATATGATCGTCCACATGAGGACTCACTCCGGCGAGAAGCCCTACAAGTGTGACCAATGCACAATGCGCTTTAGTCAGAATAACATCCTCAAGGACCACATGACGACTCACTCCGGGGAGAAGCCCTACAAGTGTGACCAATGCACAAAGTGCTTCAGTCTGAAAGGCAACCTGAAGATCCACATGAGGACTCACTCCGGCGAGAAGCCCTACAAGTGTGACCAATGCACGATGCGCTTCAGTCAGAATAACATCCTCAAGAACCACATTACGACTCACTCCGGGGCGAAGCCCTACAAGTGTGACCAATGCACGAAGTGCTTCAGTCTGAAAGGCAACCTGAAGATCCACCTGAGGACTCACTCTGGGGAGAAGCCCTGCGTGTGTCTGCACTGCAACGCCAGCTACAGCGACCCAAGCAATTTTCGTTTGCACATGCTCAAGCACACTTTGGCACGGGGTAACGGGACGCTTTGATTGAGACCTCTGTCCTGTATTGGTTGAAATTACTGCTTTTAGTTTTTCTCTTCATCACGATTAAACGCTCGAAATTTCGATTCACTTTCTGTTTTTATTAATTGATGTCCGTGGTGAATAACTTATTTCTAGGACACTTCTGACAGCAAAATATTTGATTTAATGTAGATCTTGATCAGGGGAAGATACAGCAGCAAAGTTACCAAGCATACAGTCAATGAGACGGATGGGTGTATGATTCTTATAGGAAACGTTCACATCGTGGGTAAATACAAAGGAAACAAAGGTCAGGGGGAGGGGCCTTCGTGGAGTTTAGGATGGGCCAGAGGAGAGACCAAGTTAAATTGCAATTCCACAATATGGGTGAAGTGGACATGGCTGCAAGACAGTTAAGGAATCTACACAACAAAGAAGTCTGGATTGGCCTCAGTATCAAACTTGGTGCCCACAGTTGCAAATGCAAACTATCTTAACACCGTTCAATTAGAGAGGGCGGAGGTATCTCTAGGCCCATGGAGAATGGATAGAAATTCATTGAAATTGACTAATTATTCAAACAGGGTTCATATAATTTGTATATTAAAGTTATGCTTGACATTGCCACGACATTGTCATTACCGTTATCTTTGTTATTACAAAAAGCCGGCAAAGTTCACTTGTGAAATAGACTGCGATTGAACCCCACATTATACATGATTGTGTTCATTCCACTGACCTTTCCATTCTGTGCGCTTAATGCTAACTACCTTGGATGGATTGTATCATAATAGGCGATAATGGTTGGAGATGATCCATTTTAAAAGGTCCCTGGTTAAATGTCTAGATCTCAGTGATGCTCAGTTTTGGCCGGTCCTCCCTCTAGAATCCAGCATTATTCTAACGGGACAAAAGTCAGAAGATTCCCTAGCATTGGTCCCCCTTCACTCCCTGTTTGCAGCAGCGGCTGGTGATTCAATTCGTGGGTGGGGTGCAGTAATGGACGGGGGTCCTCCCCAAGAAAATATAGAATTGGTTTCTGGGAAGCCCACTAGCTAAAAATGTATTCTGATTCATTGCCTACATCCTGACTTGCAGGGCCTGGACAAGCTTACACTGCTTTCACTTTCATTCCACTAGCCATTGCTATTTGACCCATGGTTGTTATTCTGATATTGAGGCATACCATGATCAATGTCCTATAGTGTTTTACCTGAGTCTCAAGGTAAATTTCAAATGCTGTTTGGGGCCGTTGTATCGGGTTTTTTTTATATGCTGCATGTCAAATGACTTAATTAATATGTAATTTACTCGTTCCTTTTCAGTATAACATTGCATGAGGAGTCCAATTCCTCCACTGAAGTGGATAGAAAGTGCCTTACAACTCTCTGCTAGTTAACTATCTGTCACTTCTCTCTGCATGTAGTTATGTTGCACAATGCACGAATGCTGCTGAGGGAGGTATTTGATTCATTGGCTGAATTGTCCAATCAGCTCCAATTACTACAATGAGTTGAAACACAAGACACAGTGTACTGTCAAGTGTTTTCTTTAATACTCTTTGGTAGGATAACAAACCTACCATGATTAATCGTTCCTTATGTCGTATGGTCATGTACAGGGTTGGGTTTGTGTCGGGTCTCTTCTTTTTCTGTTCACTAATTATTTTTGTGTGTGTGTGTGTGTGTAGGCCTATATATATATATATATAAACATATAATATAGTATATATATAATACTATATTATATATATATATATATATATATATATATTAATTGAATTAGTTTAGACCCTGTTTATTTTAATTTGTTGTCTACCCATGACACAATTCTTTCATTTGTGAATAAAAATTATAATGTAACTCCTGCTTTGTCTACATCAGAGTTCAACATTATAAACTAAGAAGGAGGTAACTGTTTATGCAGCTAACTTATAGTGCAATTTATTCTTATGATACATAATTAAATTGATGTATGACCGTTATTCGTTTTCATCTAAGGCAACAGTAGCTTAGTAGCTCCACTCGTGAAATGTTGGTCGTCCAATAATATTATTTCTCGAATATACATTTGGAGCAACACTACTACTACAACAGCGTGAATTCGAACCATTTATTTCAAGAAATATAAACAAAAATATATGTAAACAATGAAACTTATAGTTCCTCCTGAGGGTCGTCAGCTTCTTGGTGCCTGCACTACTGGCCGTCTGGAGCTGGATATTTTAGTCGGATGGTCTGCACGACGCAAGTAGGTAAAACCACACGACAGCCTCGGCCCAATCTCTCGCCTTGCAGAACCCATTCCAGAAAGTCTCGATAGGCTGTTAGGCGATATTGTCTAGACAAAACATTGAGCACACAGATAGCGAAATATGTTCTTTACCATTAAAAAATATGACTTGGTTTCTAACGATACAAAGATTAATGAAAATGGGTGAAATGTACATTTAAACATGTTCAATAAAAGGATAATAGAACGGGGGAAAGGGTATACCTCCCCTTTCTCTGCTTTGCCCGCCCACAATTTGTCCCGACCGCCCATGAGAAAAGGAGCTACGACCGCGTGGGCTCAGCACACACACAGTTCTTTCCTGGAGAGACATCATATATTGCAAGCATGGCAGTTGCTCAGTGTTGGGATGTACAAATGATCACAAAACTCTATGTTTAGTTCCTCCATCCGAGACTATTTCTCTGGAAACGCCCCAAACATTTCGCCGACTTCCTCAACTCGGTCCGATACAAAGCTGGACTTGCTGAACGTCTGGAAATGGAGTCCGGATAAGTACCAACACTCCTCGGCTCAGCTACAAACCTCGAACAAGTAAGTCAACTACCGCTATAACATTGTGTTGCTTTATTCAAGATTCAAGATTCAAGATAATTTATTGTCATTTCAGCCATATACTAGGGCTTTGACTTTTGGCCAAAAATCATATTCGAAGTTCGTTTGTTTATTAATATTAGTAT
>NC_044053.1:27520738-27530738 GCF_902167405.1 Gadus morhua
TGGAATGGATTTACATACTTTATGCTACTTAAGGGTGCACTCACACCTAACCGTGCTCAACTGGCCCCATTGTTCTCTGGCCTGCACTCACACCAGGCACGGCGTTATGGGTGGGCCTGACGGACCCAGGCCCACCCACTGTTCAACAGGCCCACCCAAAACTTTTCTTAAAAAAATAAAAAATAAAATAATATATATTATATATTTAATTTATTGCACGGTTCTTTTCAATGCTGTGGAATGAAAGCGTCAAGGGAAGTGTTTTGCCTCTGAATCACGTCTTTGATATCACTCCGCATGTCAGGTATTCATAAACCCCAGCGTATTCGGTTGCTAAGCAACGTAAACGTCTTATGCAGACTATTTCTCTGCTAATCAACGCTACGAATAGTAATTATAAAAAGACAGACCTTGTGAAGTTCTTTTTTTGCATTGGCAATATAGCCTTTAACTTCACGTCTAATAGCCTCCAGTCCATCACCACATCAGTGACAGACACGATTGATTTGATCGAGAACCTCAAACAAGAACTGACAGACATGCGCTCAGGTGACTGTGCGTTCTTAAACATGTTGGCAACAACAAATAAGATGATGGAGTATCATGATGTCAACAACTGGGATGTACCCAGTTTGCCCTCCCGCTCAAGAATTCTCCCAGGCCGATTTGAGGGAAGTATCTTCACATGCACGTTGGGGAAATCGACAAGAGTGAGGAGTGACAGTGAGCTGCGCAACATTTCCAACGAGCTAATAGACTGCCAGCTTAATGAACTGAACAACCGATTCCACAGTGACACCTATGGGCTCATGTCATCTGCAGCAATCCTGATGTCCCCATCCTCGATATAAATGACACCACTTTGGCTACTAAAGCGAACTCTCTCAATGATACAGGAAAGCGCTAGATAACCATATCAGAGTCGGAGCTCGCAGTGTTTGTGCAACTCAGAGAGAAGGAAAAAAGAGGAGAACATCTCAAAAGTATTCGTGAAGTGATGGACATATGCAATGAGGACGTTTTCCCGAATATCCATGCTTTCAAGCTCTGATTACACAATGACATCCTGTTTAGTTGAACGCGTCTTTTCCAGTGTCAACCGAATTAAAACAGCAAATAGGAGCACCATGCTTACAACTCGCCTTATGTCCCTCTGTCTGTTGACATTTGAGAGAGAGCTTACAGTAACTCTCGACTTCGATGAAATCATTGACATTTTCAAGAGCAAACCCCGCCGATTACTCCTGTAAATGAATTAATACATTTTCTTCTCATGCTCTCTCTTCTTCCCATGCCTATCTATTTTCATGTTTGGCAATCTTTTAAGCCTGCCTGTTGGCGCAAAACTACCCAGTTATTATTTTGATGTTCTGCCCTTAAGGATATTGTTAGTTTGCCTGATAAGTTAAAGGCTTCTGAAAGGCTTTGTTTTTGAAATGCAGCAAAATAAATGTTGATATTGATGCTTGCTCTGATTTGCGTTAAAGGGCTGTTAACCTTCTGACCTCGGATGACCGTGAATTTGCGGTAGACTATTTTAGTTATTATCTCGTAGTAGCCTAAATTTGAATGCATGTTCCGTATAATAAGCCCAGCCAGTCTGTTGCGATGTCGAAATATTGTTGAAAACTTAAACAATTCAACAGAATTACGAAATAGTCGGCCTCATGTTATACGAGCAGAACTAAACTACGAGGGAAATATTCGATTCCTGACTACTTTTACAGTCTATCTATAGGCCTTAGGTCTATAAAGTGATGCGCTAAAGCATGATGCGTAATTGAGATTCCAAAAGCGCTCTTCTTTGTTCATACCAACGTGAGCTAGATGACGTAGTCCTTGCGAGACTCTTCTTTCTTTATAGGTCCAGGCCCTTCTTCCCCACAACAATCATTTTAAACAATGGCGGCAAGGGGTTCACGAGTGGGTTTACGTTGGTGCGATAGTGAAGTCGAGTGTTTACTTGAAATTTGGGCCGACGACAGCACTCATCGCAGCTGGACACCACGCTTGGTGATGACGTATTTATCGTATTACGATAAATACGTATGAAGGAGCAATCGTGCCCAGGCCACGGCCTTTGGGAGCAGTGTGACCACGGGCCAGCGGGGGGGGGGGGGGGGGGGGGGGGGGGGGGGTGGGGGGGGGGGGGGGGGGGGGGGGGGGAATCTTGCTGAATCTTCCTGCAGCAAGGAACAGGCAAACGGCCCTAGTGTGAGTGGCCCCTGAGAAGTGAGAGATGGGGGAGGGTTGTTGCTCTTGTCTCGTATTGTGATCGGGGGATGGTTACCTGAGATACTATCTAGATACTATCAAACTAGCAGGTTTATTATTTTGAATTCGAATAAATTGCTCTGATCATAATAAAATACTAATTTAACTATAGAGATACAGTAGGATTTTGTTACAATACCATTTTGTTTCAAATCGCCACATTATATACTGCTTTAGGGAGGGGGGGGGGGGATGTGGAATGTATTTACATACTTTATGCTACTTAGGGTGCACTCACACCAACGCCGTTGGCAGTTTTCACACCTAACTGTCTCAACTGGCCCCATTGTTCTCTGGCCTGCACTCACACTAGGCCAGGGGTCTTCAATTAAAATTGAACAAGGTCCAGTTACTAAAAATTCCTTCTAAGAAAGGTCCGAACCTACCACGTCCTAATAGCCTTCTTTTGTCAAATACAATCAACACGGCATATTACCTTATATTTTCAGATGTATTTATTTTCAATTTCCAAATAGCTTACTTTTAACCATGAAAAACGACTAAGTCAAAGTAACGCATATTAACATTTAAAGTAAACAAAACAGGTACATTAGGCCTGCAATTCAAGTAAACATAAAAAGTGCATAAGGCCTACATGTGAAGTAAGCAGAACAGGAACACCAGGCCTTCATTTCAAATAAACACAAAAAGAGCATTAGGCCTTCATTTCAAGTAAGCAAAACAGTGTCTCAAGTGGTGTTAGACCCAACAGGTCCTCACAGATCTTTCTTGTCTTGATGAAACAATCGCACATAAACCAATCGCACATAAACCAAGGATGGGGCACTCTGAACAGCCGCATGAAGCTGTGACAGTGCGTCATCTGATAACATTTCGGATTTTCTGGTTGTCGTTGCAGCTCACATTGGGATTTGCTTTATTTTTTCACACAATTCATCCCTTTGTTTACCTTCAAATAACGTCTCGGCAGCGGCGTTCAAGCACTCCTTCACAACAGTCGTGTGAAGGAGTGCTTGATAAACAGTCAATTTATCACGGTTCAATCCATCAACAATCGCTGTTCCCTGCACTTGAACCGCCTTAAAGTTATCATCTGTCTTTTTGATGGAGTTACCTACAGCATATGTCAGAACCTGCACAATAGTATAAAGACCAAAGAAAGTTTGATGTGTTGAATTTTGTTTTTAACTTTGTGCTGTTAAACAGAAAAGATGGTCCCCACTTGGATTGTACAGAATGACAGAAGTCCCCTCTTTGCCTGTACAAAATGATACTGGTCCCCTGTTAAATGGTATGGAGCGACACTTACACTCCAGCATTTATGTATTCATTAGGGTAGAAAAAAATTGTTAACTGCTTTCTCTATAGTACAAAATTAGTAATTTGCCATAGAGCCTTCACACAGTTCCTCCATAGTTCATAAGAGACATTTTGTCCTGAGAAAAAAAAATGTATACATAACAGGGCTAACTAGGGCTGTCAATCAATTAAAATATTTTATCGTGATTAATCGCATTATTGTCCATATTTAACTTGCAAATTGCCAATTAATTGCACATTTTTTAACCATTCTAAATATATCTTAAAAGATGATTATTGATTATTGATGAGGATTACATTTATTCTTTTCCACACTTCATGAATGGATCCATGCAGGAGTGTGAGGGTCGCCCCATACCATTTAACAGGGGACTTCTGTCATGTTGTACAATCCAAGTGGGGACCATCTTTTCATATTTTAGAGCACAATGTTTGTCTGTTCTTTGAATGTGAACTTATGTTTTTTCTGCTCTAAAAGCTTTTCTAAATTATATTTTTCCACAATATCATGACTTCAGTTTTAACTACCACAATTTATCACGGTTCAATCAAGCAACAATCGCTGTTCCCTGCACTTGAACATCCTTAAAGCTATCACCTGTCTTTTTGACGGAGTTATCTACAGCATATGTCGGAACCTGCACAATAGTATACAGACCATTCAAGAAAGTTTACAGTTTTTCTCAGTCGCTTTGGTTAATTTCTCAGATCAGAATTGAAATTCTCAAAACTACCTGTTCAATTTTCACATCAGTGTGTCACTTGTGCACATGAAAAAAATATTTATTAAAACACCCTTAAACATTTATTTGAAAACGTTGCGAATGCTTTGGTACATCCATGCACATGATTATGTACAATTCTCTGCTCTTTCCTACATTATCAATTGCTTATGTCATGTTGATCAAAATGTATTGTAATGGTCTCTATGGAAGAGTCTCACCCCCACAACATTTAGGTATTAGTTTATTGCATAAGTCTTTGCATGCAAAATGGTTGAACAAGTTGTCATAATATGTCAAGCATATTTCTATACATTTCTATACACTGGCCTTAGACTCTTTTTTTTTGTTCTTTTTTCTAAATCTATCCTGAATTGGTCAATTGCTACCAGTTGAATCTTGCCTTTCTCTAAAGAAGGGAAATGTGTGAAGTGTTAGTTCAACCAACGATCAACCAATAGCTCAAAGGTGCATCTCCTGAACCATGAACTGGCAAGTATATATATAGCTGGAGCACAACACAATGTTACAGTAAATTGTCTGAGAATTTGTGGCCCAACAGACAGGAACGTCAGGAGTTGTATGATGACTGCACTGTAATTCCGACAGCAATGCATGTACAGTTTTCCCCAAGGAGATTTTCCTATGTTCACATTTCTAGCAATGACATGGTCTGTCAACAAATTGCAGTACAAACAGTCAAAGCGTAAATGTGAATCTTTTCCAGTCTCTTGCAATCAATCTCCCACATACACTAAGGTGTAACTTACAATTTACAATAATTGTCTTCAAAACTTTAGCCATAGTTTACATCAGATTATCCCTCAAGAGTACACTGTTATATTGACAACATGACTAAGCAATTTGACAGTCTTATATGTAGACAATGACGCAAGGACTTGTCATTCTGATGGCACTGACATGTTCATTGAAACAGATATTTACTTTTGAGAGATGAACTAAGGATTTTGAGCAAGAGACTGGCTTTTGCAGGTAATCCATGGTGTTTTGCTATTTGAACGCATTGTTTTGAGAAATGCACTTGCTGCTTTTCAAATTTCATTTCTGATCTGAGAAATGTACCAAAGCGACTGAGAAAAACTGTAAACAGAAAAGATGGTCCCCACTTGGAATGTACAGAATGACAGAAGTCCCCTCTTTGCCTGTACAAAATGACACTGGTCCCCTGTTAAAAGGTATGGAGCGACACTTACACTCCAGCATTTATGTATACATATGGGTTGGAAAAAAATGGTTGACTGCTTTCTCTATCGCAAAAAAATAAATAATTTGGACAGTTTAGACAGTTCTTCCATAGTTCAAAAGAGACATTTTGTCATGAGATAAAAAACGTTTATATAACAGGGCTAACTAGGGCTGTCAATTAATTAAAATATTTAATCGTGATTAATCGCATTATTGTCCATATTTAACTTGCAAATTGCAAATTAATCGCAAATTTTTTAACCCTTCTAAATATATCTTAAAAGATGATCATAGATTATTGATGAGGATTCCATTTTTTCTTTTCCACACTTCATGAATAGATACATGCAGGAGTGTGAGGGTCGCCCCTTACCATTTAACAGGGGACTTCTGTCGTGTTTTACAATCCAAGTGGGGACCATCTTTTATATTTTAGAGCACAAAGTTTGTCTGTTCTTTGAATGTGAATTTATGTATGGGACAGTTTTTTCTAGATTATATTTTTCCACAATAACATGACTTCAGTTTTAACTACCACAATTTATCACGTTTCAATCAATCAACAATCGCTGTTCCCTGCACTTGAACCGCCTTAAAACTATCATCTGTCTTTTTGATGGAGTTACCTACAGCATACGTCAGAACCTGCACAATAGTATACAGACCATCAAAGAAAGTTTGATGTGTAGAATTTTGTTTTTAACTTTGTGCCGTCAAACAGAAAAAATGGTCCCCACTTGGATTGTACAGAATGACAGAAGTCCCCTCTTTGCCTGTACAAAATGACACTGGTCCCCTGTTCAATGGTATGGAGCGACACTTACACTCCAGCATTTATGTATTCATTAGGTTAGAAAAAAATTGTTAACTGCTTTCTCTATAGTAAAAAATAAATAATTTGCCATAGAGCCTTTAGACAGTTCTTCCATAGTTCATAAGAGACTTTTTTTCGTGAGAAAAAAAGACGTATAGATAACAGGGCTAACTAGGGCTGTCAATCAATAAAAATAATTAATGATTAATCGCATTATTGTCCATATTTAACTTGCAAATTGCAAATTAAACGCACATCTTTTAACCCTTCTAAATATATCTTAAAAGATGTTTCTGATTATTGATGAGGATTACATTTATTCTTTTCCACACATGAATAGATCCATGCAGGAGTGTGAGGGTCGCTCCATACCATTTAACAGGGGACTTGTCATGTCATGTTTTACAATCCAAATGGGGACCATCTTTTATATTTTCCCATGTAAACGCACTGACAGAAGCAACAGTTGCAGTTGGCAAACACTCATTGAGTGAAACAATAGGCACAGACAGCTCCCTTGCTGCAGTGAATGGAGTCCCCTCTTTGATATGTAAATATCGCTTAAGTATTCAAGTCCCCTCTTGGCAACTTCTTTAAAAGAAATAAAAAAACCAAATTTGAAGTTATATTATGACAAAATAACTTAAAACTAAACTCTGTATTATGTTTTTGTATTTTTTAAATGACCAGAAATAGAGGTCCACACTTGGTCGATGAAAACCGATAGTCCCCTGTTGGTATGGTAAACGTGTATGTGTGTGTGTGTGTGTGTGTGTGTGTGTGAGTGAGTGAGTGAGTGAGTGAGTGAGTGAGTGAGTGTGAGTGAGTGAGTGAGTGAGTGAATGAGTGAGTGAGTGAGTGAGTGAGTGAGTGAGTGAGTGAGTGAGTGAGTGAGTGAGTGTGTGTGAGTGAGTGAGTGTGTGTGGGTGTGTGTGGGTGTGTGTGGGTGTGTTTGTGTAACCCTCTAGGGCAGTAGGGTACTCAGATATGGACTAGTGACTAGGTTTGTATGGAGGGTAATAATAAAGTGCCAACACAATGATTAACTGCAGCCATAGGTTACTTTTAATTTGACTGCATTCAACTTTGTAAGAAAAAATAAAATAGATTCTCAGTGCAATCAAGAATAATCAACAATTTTCACAGTTTAGACCATAACATTAGGTAAGAAACAACTCTCTTTAAACACCATTAAATGTCAAACAAATGTCCATAAGAACGAATAAAAATAAGAAAATAAATTCCTTGGAAATGTTTAGTTTTCTTTAAGTGCAGTCTTTGTTTCCTTTAGTTTCCTTGGCTCGGTCACTTCAGCATGCATTTACAAAAAGAGTAATGTCAAGTCAGAGTCAGAAGTCAAAAAGTCAAGGGGTCGTTTGTGGCGCCTCAGAGCGCTTTCACCGTGTATCAAGTTTTTAGTTTAATTTATTCATGCTAAGGTGCCAAGTTCATCAAATGAAGAAGGTAAAGGAATAACGCTCTCTTCCTCGCCACATCTCGGTCCACTCCTTTGGGTAAGGAGGTATGTTCACTAGCTCGCCACCCCTTCGTCGAGGGGAATTCCATCCAGATTCTCCAGAGTCTCCAAGGGTTCAACAACCTAGCCTACATGAAAACAGGCTATTAGTACATGGGTCTGGAAATAACACTCTTCATGGCCATATTGGATATCATCAAAATCCTCAACATACTGTTGAAAGGTGGCTTGAAAGGACTGATAACTCAGTGTCTCTGTAACAGTTATAGTATCTTTGCCTCACTCGTTGTCTCTCTCTGTCTGTCTCTCTCTCGCTGTCCGTCTCTCTCACTCTCTTTTTCTTTTTCTTTTCTCTCTCTCTCTCTCTCTCTCTCTCTCTCTCTCTCTCTCTCTCTCTCTCTCTCTCTCTCTCTCTCTCCCTCTCTCCTGTTTAGCATGATAAACCATGAAATGAAGACAATTTTAAGATCTTCCATAGGGTTAGCTAAGGAGGATTTAGATTTGTTATTTTAAATGTATATTAAATACCAACTGATGGTAAATCACATGTTTTTTATGCCACAATATTTGCATATTTTCAGACATAAGGTCTTCAGGTCTATTATACACTACTTTCTGTCATAATCCTAACAAGGAACCTGATTGAAAGAACAAGAGGTCTATGGGATAATGTTGCATGTTGTAAATGACTTTAAACAGAATCTTGGTTCCAAGTGTTCTCTTGGGAACCAAACTGCAGCAGAACATGTTCAGTTATTAAAGATACGTTCACACCTGTTTATCATTTGTAATGTCTGCTTCTTCTATGATTTTAGTCCTTGTATTTATTGTGTACATGTAAGGGACTATTTTTCTGTTATATTTGTTAATGAAGAATAATTGCAATAAACAACTCAGTGGATCCAACTGAAGGTTCTCGTATGTTCAGCCGATGGTTCTTCCCCTTTCTTCAGTTTAACTCTTTCAAGCTGAGCAGATGTTTCTCCAGAGCTTTCTGTTGGTTATCCTAGCAGCACACCTGGAATGTCCCTCCAGCCCCTTGGGTCCCAGCAGCAAGACCCCTGACCTGGACCCAGTCTTCAGTCCCAGGTCTCTGAGGGGTCCTGACCTGGACCCAGTCTTCAGTCCCAGGTCTCTGAGGGGTCCTGCCCCCTGACCCGGACCCAGTCTTCAGTCCAAGGTCTCTAAGGGGTCCTGCTCCCTGACCTGGACCCAGTCTTCAGTCCAAGGTCTCTAAGGGGTCCTGCTCCCTGACCTGGACCCAGTCTTCAGTCCAAGGTCTCTGAGGGGTCCTGCCCCCTGACCTGGACCCAGTCTTCAGTCCTAGGTCCTAAGGGGTCCTGACCTGGACCCAGTCTCCAGTCCCAGGTCTCTGAGGGGTCCTGCCCCCTGACCTGGACCCAGTCTCCAGTCCCAGGTCTCTGAGGGGTCCTGCCCCCTGACCTGGACCCAGTCTTCAGTCCTAGGTCCTAAGGGGTCCTGACCTGGACCCAGTCTCCAGTCCCAGGTCTCTGAGGGGTCCTGCCCCCTGACCTGGACCCAGTCTCCAGTCCCAGGTCTCTGAGGGGTCCTGCCCCCTGACCTGTACCCAGTCTTCAGTCCCAAGTCCTAAGGGGTCCTGCCCCCTGACCTGGATCCAGTCTCCAGTCCCAGGTCTCTGAGGGGTCCTGCTCCCTGACCTGGACCCAGTCTTCAGTCCCAGGTCTCTGAGGGGTCCTGCCCCCTGACCTGGACCCAGTCTTCAGTCCCAGGTCCTAAGGGGTCCTGCCCCCTGACCTGGGCCCAGTCTTCAGTCCCAAGTCCTAAGGGGTCCTGCCCCCTGACCTGGACCCAGTCTTCAGTCCCAGGTCTCTGAGGGGTCCTGACCTGGACCCAGTCTTCAGTCCCAGGTCCTAAGGGGTCCTGCCCCCTGACCTGGACCCAGTCTTCAGTCCCAGGTCTCTGAGGGGTCCTGCCCCCTGACCTGGACCAAGTCTTCAGTCCGTTCCTCTCAATGGTGGCCTGGAGGACCATGAGCTCAGTCCTCTGGAGACATGTCCTCCAACTCGTCACAACAGTGGAGTCTCCATTCACCTCGGTTATCAAACGCTTTTATCCAGAGAGACTTACAATAAGTCCATTGGTCAGGAGAAAGAGAAACAACAATATTTCTCTGTGGGTACAGTAAGGATGTTCATAAAACCAAGTGCGCACTAACCATCGCTAGGTTAACCCATTCCCCGTACA
>NC_044053.1:27533238-27610738 GCF_902167405.1 Gadus morhua
TATATATATATATATATATATATATATGTATATATATATATATATATATATATATATATATATATATATGCCCGTAGAGTTCAGGGCCTCCTCTCGGCGGACTGGACCCCGGGGTCGTGACCTCTGCCCCCTGCCCCCCGCCCCGTCCAGGACTGGTGTCCAGCGACACCCAGCCCCCGCCCGTCTCGGGCCGCTTGGAGGAGGGCCTGAGCCTGGGGCCCGTGTGCCGCTGCGCCGGAGACCTGCTGCCCGTGCTCCAGGTCAGGGCCCGGCGCCTAGTGGTGCCGAGATGATGACTCATGAAACGTCAAAGCCTCGCAGCCAGATGAACCATCAAATTGGTTCGACCTCGAAGCTTCAAATGAGTAGGCTACGCTAGGGACACCTAGTGGTGAATGAAATTATGATGAAAGAAAGAGTTTCCTGTGATGATGTGATGTTTGCTTCGTACAACATCAAAACGTTTAAGAATTAAAGTCATTTCAGTGATACGTGTGAGTGTGCCGTTCATAAATATCTCCCGAGCTCATGGTAGAGAACAAATCATTTGACAAAGATTTTAAGTCATCCCGGGCAAAATAGATTGTCTTATAACTACAGTAGCCTACTAATAATTGTAATAATAGAACTGCATGATGACTGAGAATGAGTGTGATTAATTACATAGCCATAAAAGTGATCTTGGAACTGGGTAGGGTCTTCTTTTTGTAAAAATGTGCCAATTGTGAACCCATATCGCGGAACAGCCCGAGATGAAGCCTCGAACGTCACGCGCTACGTCATTTCGCCTATGTGAATCCTACTCGATACGGAGCTTCGCTGGGGGAGGAGCCGAGGTACTCGACACACGCCCCGATGCCTCGACGCAAACCATAACATCACTACCGGCGCCCAGAGGTGAGATCCGCCCGGCGACGGCCTCCCATTGGACGGCTCCGCCTCCCACCCGCGGCCTCTAAGGCAGAGCTCTGGTTGTGATGACGGACAGCGCCGTGGTTCTGAGTAGTGCCGGAGGTCGTAGCGCGGCTTAATGGCGGCGGCGGTGGGAGCGCTTTGATTGGAAGCATGACCAGCTCATTCGGGTTACTACACACCACAACAAAAAGCCTCGGGGGGGGTTGGTATATTGTGCAAAGTTTAAATGTAAGTACACCGCAGTGCTGGCACTACTCACCAGCAACACTGTGTGTGTGTGTGTGTGTGTGTGTGTGTGTGTGTGTGTGTGTGTGTGTGTGTGTGTGTGTGTGTGTGTGTGTGTGTGTGTGTGTGTGTGTGTGAGTGTCTCTCGTACGCTCAGGACCACTACACGCTCACGCACACAACATCTAAAGGTGAGCCGGAATACAACTCTGCTTTCACCCCAATGAACAGGTTGCCTGCAACCCCCCCCTCCAACGACCCCCCCCCCCTCTCCCTCTCTCTCTCTCTCTCTCTCTCTCTCTGTCTCTCTCTCTCTCTCTCTCTCTCTCTCTCTCTCTCTCTCTCTCTCTCTCTCTCTCTCTCTCTCTCTGTGTCTCTCCCTCTCTCTCTCTCTCTCTCTCTCTCTCTCTCTCTCTCTCTCTCTCTCTCTCTCTGTCTCTCCCTCTCTCTCTCTCTCTCTCTCTCTCTCTCTCTCTCTCTCTCTCTCTCTCTCTCTCTCTCTCTCTCTCTCTCTCTCTCTCTCTGTCTCTCCCTCTCTCTCTCCCTCTCTCTCTCTCTCTCTCTCTCTCTCTCTCTCTCTCTCTCTCTCTCTCTCTCTCTCTCTCTCTCTCTCTCTCTCTCTGTGTCTCTCTCTCTCTCTCTCTCTCTCTCTCTCTCTCTCTCTCTCTCTCTCTCTCTCTGTCTCTCTCTGTCTCTCTCTCTCTCTCTCTCTCTCTCTCTCTCTCTCTCTCTCTCTCTCTCTCTCTCTGTCTCTCCCTCTCTCTCTCCCTCTCTCTCTCTCTCTCTCTCTCTCTCTCTCTCTCTCTCTCTCTCTCTCTCTCTCTCTCTCTCTCTCTCTCTCTCTCTCTCTGTGTCTCTCTCTCTCTCTCTCTCTCTCTCTCTCTCTCTCTCTCTCTCTCTCTCTCTCTCTCTCTCTCTCTCTCTCTCTCTCTCTCTCTCTCTCTCTCTCTGTGTCTCTCCCTCTCTCTCTCTCTCTCTCTCTCTCTCTCTCTCTCTCTCTCTCTCTCTCTCTCTCTCTCTCTCTCTCTCTCTCTCTGTCTCTCCCTCTCTCTCTCTCTCTCTCTCTCTCTCTCTCTCTCTCTCTCTCTCTCTCTCTCTCTCTCTCTCTCTCTCTCCGTCTCTGTGTTTACGTGTGTGTGTGTGTGTGTGTGTGTGTGTGTGTGTGTGTGTGTGTGTGTGTGTGTGTGTGTGTGTGTGTGTGTGTGTGATAAAAACCATTATAAAGGGAGTCCAAAGAATATAAAAAAGAAAGTGATTGCTTGACAAAACGAATGTTTGGTGGGTGGTGTCTGGGTGGTGTCTCCTGGTGACTGTATGTTTGGGTGGTGTCTCCTAGTGACTGTATGTTTGGGTGGTGTCCTCCTCTTCCTGATCCACCACTGCTGTACTTGGCCCTGGTGTGTCCTCAGGGATGGAGGCAATTAGGACAGGGGGGTTGGTGGAATGCCTCCGTCCCAATACCTCATCCATGAGGACCAACCAGGGCCAAGTGGCAGCACTGGGTTTCCCACCCACCCCCTGGCCTGACCCCGGACACGTACAGGTTATAAAGTTATAACAGCTTATTGTTAGTGTGGTGGTTTAGAACAGGATAACAGCTGACTGATATAAAGTTATAACAGCTTATTGTTAGTGTGATGGTTTAGAGCAGGATAACAGCTGACTGATATAAAGTTATAACAGCTTATTGTTAGTGTGATGGTTTAGAGCAGGATAACAGCTGACTGATACAAAGTTATAACAGCTTATTGTTAGTGTGATGGTTTAGAACAGGATAACAGCTGACTGATATAAAGTTATAACAGCTTATTGATAGTGTGGTGGTTTAGAACAGGATAACAGCTGACTGATATAAAGTTAGAACAGCTTATTGTTAGTGTGATGGTTTAGAGCAGGATAACAGCTGACTGATATAAAGTTATAACAGCTTATTGTTAGTGTGATGGTTTAGAGCACACTGTAAAACCTAACAGTACATCTTACTAAAAGAACTAAGTAGACGTAACTTAAATCTCAAAAATCATTGGGGTTACTCATTCACCTGAATGAACAGAACTTAAGAATCAATAATTGATGTAATAACTCATTTGTTTTGAGTGCTGCTCAAATATGGAACATTTTAAGTCTAACTTATTTATTCCAGTGTGTTCCATTGACTTATTTAACTTAAGTGTAGCTATATCATTTTCATTAGACTATATAAGCTACACTTTGTGTAATTAGTTTTTATTGCTATCTCTATTATTTATAATTATTTCTGATGATTATGCAATGCCCAATTAAAACAAATAATTACTGTGACATAATTTCAATGACCACAGTGTAAAGATTTAAAGTTAATCACAGAATATTGGCATAAATAAATGAGCTTATGACACACATTTTCGTTCAACGTTTTTGGATTGTGTCTCAAACAGCTTGTGTGTCTTTTAACAGGCGCTAGCTCTTTATATTTGGGAAACCCATTTATCAAAAACGGCTGAATCCGAATACTCATATTTGACTACTATATAGTATGCATTTTGCAGTACGCCAAAAAATATAGCGCGTCGGAATGCTCATTACGCATTGTGTAGTACGGAAGACGTTTCCGAATGCGTGCTACCGCCAAAGTAAACCACGGAGTTCACTACGCTATCCCACAATGCAATGCGGAGTCTGGTAACGAACGAAGAAGAGATGGCTGACCCGACACCAACAGAAAGACGTCGTAGAAAGCGGCTCAAACCAAAATTGCAGGCATTGAGAGATGAGCTGGAGTAAATTATCAAAAATCGTTGTTGTTTTTTTATTGTTCCTGATAAGTACATGGATTAAAGTTCTCCGTGGCTACGACGGATTTCCGTCATTTGGAGTTCACAGAGGCCACTTCACATCTCCGATAACGTCGGGACAAATTTACAAACAGGCGTCATTTGGATAAACTAATCGCATATTAAGGATCTAAATAGGTACTTTCTCGCTTAAAAAAATATTAAAACTTAAGAAAGTGATGTATTAACAGCACTGAAGCGAGAATTAAAACAGCTTTTAGCAGCTTTACCGCTACCGCTGCCGCGAAATGCATTCTGGGAAACTTGCATACTGTATACTGCGGTGCAGTCGGTCTGCTGTATACTGCATACTGAATCCCACATTCAGTATGCAGTATACAGTACATACCGCGCAGTATGTAGTCGGCAGTACGGTAGTATGCAGTTTCGAACATGGACATATTACACGCGTGTATTACGTCGTCATACGTCAACGCCGGTAAAATTGTCAAATTATATAGTGAGTATTTAAAAGGTCTACCGTTAAAATTGACTGAAAACACAAGCATTTTAATGTACATCCCGATTATATATTAAATATATATTAAATATATGATATACAAATGTATATATATACAAACCATTTTCGCGCCACATCTTACGTCTCTTTGTTGTGTTAGTGTTGAGTGTCAGAGCGAAAGTTAAGCTAGTATGAACTCCCTTATAATGATTGACGGCTCTGATGTATCGGATATTGATAAAACATAAAAAAATAAATGGAGATGGGTATGGCTGACGGAAACGGGGAATGATGGCAAGCCTTTTTTAGAGAGTAAAATATGAGACAAGCTTTGCAAAAAAAAAATCTTAGAGTCTAATTGAAAAGACAACAAAAAAATTGCAATAGATGCAAAAGAACAGCTGTTTAAAATCCTCCTCCTGTAAAACAGTATTGGTCGAGCATTTAAACGTGATGGCTGCATTTGGTGCTGACGTCTTATACATTTGTATTTCTTAAGCAGGTGTCAAGTAACCTAACCTGGAACATGTTTCACACACTGCACGTGACTTGGCTGTAGCGCGAATAAAATTTCAGTCGGAAGATTTTTTTTCACTTTAATCCCTGTAAGTAGTTCTTAAAAAAATCACAACCTTTCAGTCAAGGTTCAGATTTTTTTCTAATTAGTGATACTTAGCAAGTGTGCAGGAAGTTTTATTGTCTGCTCGAGTCCCGCTGGCTGTACTGTTGTTGAGCCGTGTTAACATGTTTCGATGGACGGGACGGCCTTGAGTATAAAGCTGTTTTGCCTAACATTCTTCCTTTCAAGGGACTATGTGTTTAGTTTAGTGTGTTTCTTGTGTTATATTGCCATAAAGAGATGGCATGTTTAAAAATAATAATAATTAGTAAAGCTGTTTAAATGACTACTTGAAATGAACATGGAAATGTTATGAATGTTCAGCATTCAGCTTAATAAATAATATGGCGACTCCTACCCCCGGGGAGTCTGGGTATTCATAATGTTTGGGGAAAAGGGGTTTTATTGTCTTTGTATAACTTGTTGTGTTATTAGGTTAAGTGGGGTTAACGGGTTTGGGTTCTTTATTGTTTGTGTGTTAATTGTGATGTGCAGTGTAATCGAGACCATTAGTGAGAGTGTTGTGTGCGTTGGTCAGTTGTGCCGTGTGTATGTGTGTTTGTCTAAAGTCAGCTCTCGTGGGCGTGCGGTGTGCTGAGGCACGAGAGTTGCGCCGCATTTTAAACTTGGGCTCCCGTCTCGTCCTTCCCGCGCTGCTCGCCACAGTAATTTAAATTGGATCAGAGATTGGTGAATTCATTGTGTTCATTTAACTTGATTGGTTTAAGGCAATCGGTTTCCTCAATTGAATTGAGTAGATGAAATGTAATTTTAAGTTGTCACAACTAGAATGTAATAAGTTATTTCAGTTGGAAGTCAAAGTTGATTATACTTAAGTAAAAAGATTTAGCAATACAAGAGGCATTTAAGTTAGTATTACTTAATTCACATACATTTAAAGAACACATGTTATATACGTTGAATGAATTGCTGCATTTAAGTATAAAAAGCTAATTCTTCACATTTCACTTCAGTAAATGGAATTAGTAATGCTAACTCATAATACACATGTCACAATAACTCTAGATATAAGAGTTATCTTTACTTACATAAAATAATTGCTGGTACTTAATTTATTTGAGTTAGTAAACTTAAATAGTTCAAGGCAATCGGTTTCCTCAAATAGTTTAAGTTGAACTAACTTGTCAGGTTTTACAGTGCAGGATAACAGCTGACTGATATAAAGTTATAACAGCTTATTGTTAGTGTGATGGTTTAGAGCAGGATAACAGCTGACTGATATAAAGTTATAACAGCTTATTGTTAGTGTGATGGTTTAGAGCAGGATAACAGCTGACTGATATAAAGTTATAACAGCTTATTGTTAGTGTGATGGTTTAGAGCTGGATAACATCTGACTGATATACAGTTATAACAGCTTATTGTTAGTGTGATGGTTTAGAGCAGGATAACAGCTGACTGATATAAAGTTATAACAGCTTATTGATAGTGTGGTGGTTTAGAGCAGGATAACAGCTGACTGATATAAAGTTAGAACAGCTTATTGTTAGTGTGGTGGTTTAGAGCAGGATAACAGCTGACTGATATAAAGTTATAACAGCTTATTGTTAGTGTGATGGTTTAAAGCAGGATAACAGCTGACTGATACAAAGTTATAACAGCTTATTGTTAGTGTGATGGTTTAGAGCAGGATAACAGCTGATATAAAGTTATAACAGCTTATTGTTAGTGTGATGGTTTAGAGCAGGATAACAGCTGACTGATATAAAGTCATAACAGCTTATTGTTAGTTTGATGAGCTCCATGTAACAACATGCAATAAGCATATCGAATGACATCACTAATTCAATTCAATTCAAATCACTTTATTCGTCCCTGAGGAGCAATTTAAAAGGGAGGCACATAACAGTAGCTAAAAAAGAGACACAATCAACAAACACAAGTGGCCCACAAACGCTACACAATCAAGCAACACACGGATCGTGACAACAACATTCAACACATGAGTGAAAAGTGCTTCATGAAGTGCTTCCATTCTAAAGTGCAGCATGTTGATGAGTCAGTGACCAGCATTAAGGAGCTAGAAAGCCCTGGGGGTGAAGGCTGCCTTCCTCCTCTGTGTCCGACAGCCTGGAGTCTGTGTCCTGACGGGCGCCACTCGAACTCAGGGAACAGGATATGTTGGTCTGATCAGTTTGAACTGACTTATCTTCAACTGGATCAACCTCCGCAGTGGCCATGAGTCATTAGCACGTCGTCGCCATTTGTGTGTAAGGTAATGACATAATTAGACAGAGAGAGCAGGTGGAGGAGGAGGAGGAGGAAGAGGAAGAGGAAGAGGAAGAGGAGGAGGAAGAGGAGGAGGAGGAGGAGGAGCAGCAGGAGGTAGAGGAGGAGGAGCAGGAGGAGGAAGAAGGGCAGGAGGAGGAGGAAGAGGAGGAGGAGGAGCAGGAGGAGGAGGAGGGGCAGGAGGAGCAGGAGGAGGAAGAAGGGCAGGAGGAGGAGGAGGAGGAGGAGGAGGAGGAGGAGGAGGAGGAGGAGCAGGAGGGCCAGGAGGAGGAGGAGCAGGAGGGCCAGGAGGAGGAGGAGCAGGAGCAGGAGGAGGAGGAGGAGGAGGAGGAGCAGGAGGAGGTAGAAGGGCAGGAGGAGGAGGAGGAGGAGGAGGGGGAGGAGGAGGAGGAGGAGGAAGAGCCGGAGGAGGAGGAGGGGGAGCAGGAGGAGGAGGAAGAGGAGGAGGTGGAGGCGAGGAGGAGGAGGAAGAGGAGGAAGAGGAAGAGGAGGAGGAGGAGGAAGAGGAGGAGGAGCAGGAGGAGGAAGAGGAGCAGGAGGAGGAAGAAGGGCAGGAGGAAGAGGAGCAGGAGGAGGAGCAGGAGGAGCAGGAGGAGCAGGAGGAGGAGCAGGAGGAGGAGGAGGAGGAGGAGGAGGAGGAAAAGGACGAGGAAGAGGAGGAGGAGGAGGAGAGGCGGAGGAGGAGGAGGAGGAGGAGGAGCAGGAGGAGGAGGAGGAGGAGGAGGAGCAGGAGGAGGAGGAAGAGGAGGAGGAGGAGCAGAATATAAATATTGCATCGACACAATCGTAGCAGTATAGGAAACAATGCATATTTGTCGATCCAATGAGCTCCAATGGGTTAAACTCACAATCCCACAGAGTCGTACTGTACACCTATAGTTGATACTGCAACGTTGTTGGAGTTCTGAAAATACACCAATGTTACCTATTTTGGCAAAACACCCAGTACAGTAATTGCACTGAAGTACAATGAAAAACACCACGGTAAGAAAAGGTTTAGACTGTCTTTCGGGGATGTGTTGATGAAATCAGTGCACAAGTACAAAAAGGTAACAAAGCAAATATTTATTGGTTACTGTAATACAGTAAATATTCAGCTGAACTGACTGCAAAAAAAGCTTTTTGTAGGCCAATAAAAAATATGAAGAAGAATATAAATGAGGTGAAACAGATGTACATGTACATCAGTCTGTACAGTGAGTGAGACCAATTGGTAATTGGGCGTGGCGTTCTGAAGGCCAGTGGTCTCCAGGTGAACCAAGTGGGCTCAATGAGGAGATTTGTGCTTCGAGTTTGGCAAAAATGTGATTTAGAATTTCTTTATGCGTGAAAACAATGGAATAGAGTCTTGTAGTTGATTCATGAGCTTCAAGTTTTCAGAATTGTGTGCATAGTTCCATCTTTTGTGTGTTTCGAGGAAAACGGTAAGACCTGGGACAACCGGGGAGCAGTGATTACCCCCCCTCAGCCTCACCCCCCTCCCCCGCCCCCCCTTCCCCCGCCCTCAGACCCCCACCAAACCTCACCCCCCCCCTCCCCCTTACCCCCCGTCAACCTCATCCCCCTCCCCCTCAATCCCCACCCTCCTCTGAACCTCACCCCCCTCACACTCACTCCCCCTCCCTCCCCCAGCCCACCTCACGCACCCTTCATGTTTGTGTGTGTGTATGTGTGTATGTGTGTATGTGTGTATGTGTGTGTGTGTGTTTGTGTGTCTACAACCGACACAGAGATGCTTATGCCGCGTTTCCACTGCAGGGTGCGGAACGGATCGGTTCCGCACGGGTTGCGTTTCCACCGCCAAAAGTGGGTGTGACCCGGACTTAGCTGTACCCGTTTAGGCCTCGTTTTCAGTACTCCACCGTTGGGGTACTGAAAACGAGACGAGACGCCTGAAAGGGTCCCGGGAAATTCTAGCTAAATACCCCCTCCGTTCATTGGTCGACAGAATCATCACTTGTTGTGGGGCGATGTGGGGATAAAAACAAACAAACAGTAGCCTCGAGGTATTATTCTTTACAATTAACATGTCGCGTAAAACGCTTGCTTGGGCGAACAAGGAAATGGAGACGTTCGTCTGCATTCTTGGGGAGGAAGACGTTGTTTACGATGTTTACGTAGCTGCCGCGGCGATCGACATCCGGCCTACCACAAAGGGTACTGTCGGCGGTGGAAACGCGACCTCGGAACTGAGCTGGACTATACCGCCCCCTCCCTACCGCACCTTTGCGATCCGATCCGTTCCGCACCCTGCAGTGGAAACGCGGCATTAGTCACCCTCAGTAGTATATAATATATGCTCTATGGGTCCATTCCTATCTGCACTCACTTCCGGTTGGGGAGGGGGTGGGGGTGGAGGGGGCATCCCTATTCACAGGGGCCACTTCCTGTTTATGTTTTATGACGGGCCATAAAAACATAAACCCTTTGTGTAGGGATGATCCGTGTAATGCCTGTCTCGGCTGTTCTTCGTTTAGCCGTGGGTACAGAAGGCGAGGTAGCTCGACGCGCTTCAAAACAATTCCAAGCACTCGCGATTTCAAAAAATGATTGTATTTATTTTACAGCTCCAAAAAATAACAAAACTTTCTTCTAAATAAAGGAAAACTTACTGGCAAACGAATAAATCATTGAAAGCAACGAGTGAACTTATATAAGCGGTCGAAAGACTTTTTTAACCCACCGCCTCTTTTCCCTTGACACTTAGTTTATTCATCCGAACCAAACACACACCTGGCCTAAGTACCTGAGCAGTGCCTAAAGCCCGCCCACAGACGCCTACAGCAGGTATCAGAAAACAAAGCAGCCATAAATAGTATTAATAATATGCTAAATAAACTATTCAAAATTTAGCTTTCATTACACAATTTCTATTTCCATAAACAATAAACAAGTCAGACATAAGAGTGAATAGAAAATCAATAGACTCGTTAAAACGGCTGCGACATTCCGGCCCCTAATTGTAATACTCTATTACCAATTATCAAAGATCAAACATCTTTAAGAAGCCGTTATAACACAGTAACAAAACAACTTTTCTTTTCTTTTTTTTACATTCCATAGAGCCTTGTTGGCTATTCAAAATCCAGTTGAGCAAAACATAATTGTCCATGAGACACAAAAAAAGGGGAAGCCTAAATGCTTACTTGTGTGAACAGTTCATTCAAAAAGGTAAAATGTCTCTTCTTATGTGAAAAAAGGTTTCTTCACGCTGCTACGATGCAGCGTCGCAATGTCTTGTGTATGCATGTGTGTGCATGTAGGTGCATGTGGGTGCAGCAGGGTAAGCCTAGAGCCGGGGCAGACTCCAGAACTTGGGGACTTTACTCTGCCTCCAACAGCAGACACAGCCGGGTGACGGGCCGCTCCAATACGGATGTTCTTGTCTTGAGACGAACACGGCGAACATGTCCTTTAGAGTCGGCCATTGTCTCTGTGATGCGTCCCATGAGCCACGAGTTCCTGGGTGATGCATCCTCCACCACAAGAACGAGGTCCCCAACTGTGAAGTTCCTCCGTGGTTTCTGCCACTTTTGGCGCTTCTGCATCATTGTGAGGTATTCCTTGGCCCACCTTTTCCAGAACATGTCTGTGATATATTGCACTTGCCTCCATCTTTTACGAGTGTATGAGTCCTCCTTCATGAACAAACCGGGTGGCATTATTGGTTTACCTTTGAGCTGCAGGATGTGATTGGGCGTTAGTGCTTCGATATCATTAGGATCATCACTGGATGGTGTAATGGGACGATCGTTTAGTATAGCCTCTGCCTCACACATAGCCGTTTGAAGGGTCTCATCATTAAGAGTTTGCTGTTTAAGCACTGAATAGAGCGCTTTCTTGACCTGCTGTATGAGGCGCTCCCAGGCACCTCCATGGTGCGCTCCGTGGGGAGGATTAAAGGTCCACTTTATTTCCTCTTGCAAAAGAGCTTTCTGGATCTTCCCTTGGTTGAGCGCCCGAAGGGCCTCTTTCAGCTCTCGATTAGAGCTCACAAAGTTAGTTCCATTGTCCGACCTCATCTCCTTCACTTGTCCTCTTCGACATATAAATCTCCTGAGAGCGTTTATACATGCGTCTGTGTCAAGACTGTGTGCTACCTCCAGGTGGACTGCACGTGATGCCAGACAGGTAAATATTACCCCGTATCGTTTTACTGTACTTCTGCCCTGTTTAACATCGATGGGCCCAAAGTAGTCCACCCCGACGTGGGTAAACGGAGGGAGCTCTGGCGAGACGCGGTCGACAGGAAGGTCTGCCATTTTTTGGTTTCCAGCCCTTTGGCGTCGAAGCTTGCAGGCTAAGCATTCCCTGATGACTGCTCTGGCTGCTGCGTTGGCGTGGAGTATCCAATATTTACGACGGAGAGTGGAAAGCATGTGATTCCGCCCACTGTGGCCGACCATTTCATGTATGTGACGAAGAATGATCTTAGAAACATGGCTGAATTTGGGCAGTATGGCTGGGTGCTTTGTTTCTTCTGGAAGAGCTGTTCTGCTCAGCCTCCCACCAACTCTCAAGACACCATCTACTACAACTGGGTCAAGTTGGACCAAAGAACTTGTCTTTTTGACTGTGCCTTTTACCAATGAAGCCAGTTCTTCTTGGAAGCTTTGTTTTTGCACAAAGCATATAATGGCCTTTTCTGCTTCAGCCATGTCTTCAATAGCAAGCCTTTGTTTCTTAAGGCTGGCTTTGAACTGCTGCATGTGTTTGGCTACTATGTCATCTTGTTTGCTGGAGCCTTGGTGCATGGCAAACGCCTTGGCTCGTTCCTGACGCAGTTGCTTAAGCAGGTCTTTATATTTGAGGATCCATCCCACTGCTCTTTTTAAGTCAATCCAGCTTGAGAAGTAACTCTCCCACTGCTAGGAGGATAGCAGTGGGAGATTCACTGGGCTGTAGCACTGCTGCATAGACCGGTACCACATTCCTTACTTCTGGATCCTCTACAGAGATCACGCCTGGATCTTCATCGTGCCCTCGCCATTTGCATGGATGTGTTTTTAGAAACTCTGGGCCATGGATCCATGTTTTGGACTTAAGAAAGGCGTCTGTCCGGATGCCACGTGAAGCTACGTCAGCAGGATTGAGCTTGGAGCTGACGTAGTTCCATTGAGGGACTTTGGACAGTGTCCGTATGATGGCAACTCTGTTCGCCACAAAGGTTTTGAACCTTGCTGTTGTGCTTGCAATGTACTTCAAAACGGACGTACTGTCTGTCCAGTACTTCGATTCCTCCAATGGAATTTGCAGCTCTGTTTTCAGCATGCGGTCCATACGCACCGCCAAGACTGCCGCTGCAAGCTCCATTCTGGGGATGGTGGTCTGCTTGAGGGGTGCTACTTTTGCCTTGCCCATGATGAAAACAGTGTGCACTTCATCTTTGCGGTTAGTGAGTCTGAGGTATGACACTGTTCCTAGGCCAACTTCACTTGCGTCACAAAAGTGGTGCAGCTGTATGGATGAGATCTCACCAAAGCCTTTGGGCGTGATACATCTGCTCACAGAGAATTCATCCAATAGCGTCAATTGTCTTAACCATCTCTGCCACCTGTCGGCGTGTTCTTGTGGAATTTTGTCATCCCACCCCAGCTTGGCCTTACATAACTCCTGAAGGATTTGCTTGGCAGATAGCACGACTGGTGCCAAGAACCCTAAAGGGTCATAGACTGAACTCACAACTGACAGGATGCCACGTCTTGTTGTTGGCTGTGGTTTCAGCACTGTGCTGAAGGTGAATGCGTCGCTTTCGACATCCCACTGAGTTCCGAGGGCCCGTTCCATGGGAAGTTTATCCCTGTCGAGATTTAGAGTCTTGACCTCTTTAGCTTTTTCTTCCTCAGGGATCATGGCAAGGATAGAGCGATGATTACTGATCCATTTGTTCAAATGGAAGCCTCCTTTGCTGCACATACTTTTGAGGTTTCTGTACAGCCATGCTGTTTTTTCCACAGAGCTCACTGCCTTAAGACAATCATCAACGTAAAAACTCTGTCTTACAGTGTCCACAACCTCAGCTGGGTAGTCATGCTGGTCATCCTCTGCTGTCTTTAGCAGGGCGAAAGTGGCGCAGCTGGGTGACAATACAGCTCCAAAGATGTGGACTGTCATCCTATGATCAATGAGCTCTTTAGTAATGTCCCCGTCTGGCCACCAGAGGAAGCGCAAGAAGTCCACATCTTCTCTTGCCACTCTCACCTGATGGAACATGCCTTCGATGTCGGTCATCAGAGCAATAGGACCCAGACGAAACCTCAACATCACCCCGATCAGCTTGTTGGTCAAGTCTGGCCCTTGCAGCAATTCTCTATTCAGAGAGGTTCCATGAAACGTCGAAGCACAGTCAAACACCACACGTAACTTCTTTTTGCGTGGGTGGTAGACCCCATGATGTGGTATGTACCACACTTTGCCACTTTGGTGCGACAATGCCAGTGGTGAACCTGCAGGGGTCACAGGGGTGCGGGATCTGTATAGACAGAGGTGTGTATGTGGGTGTGATTAGTGTATGCGTGTGTGTGTGTGTGTGTGTGTGTGTGTGTGTGTGTGTGTGTGTGTGTGTGTGTGTGTGGTTGTGTGTGTGTGTGTGTGTGTGTGTGTGTGTGTGTGTGTGTGTGTGTGTGTGTGTGTGTGACGTAATAATGTGTTTTTTAATCTACCCTACTATTTTACGAAACCGGCAGATACATTTATATATAGTGATGGGGGTACCGATAACATATCCGTAATCATCCGTATATGGGATATGATATAGATATATATAAATATATTTAGGTATATTTATATTAGGGTTAAAAGGAGGGTTCACCAACGGTCCATAGGACTATCATAGTGAAGATACGGCCTGTGGTTCACATTGACAATATATTAGGCGATATCATGATACTATTAACAGATATTCTAGTGATTTTCATCTAATATAGTGTATTTGGATTAACATTACTTTTCAATAGCATATTGTCTGTCTATGATGCGATGAGTGGGCGCAGGCCAGCGGTACCTACGTATGTGTGTGTCCAGTACCTATTGGCCAGGAGTCTATGACGCAGGGTCTTAGGTGCGAATGTCTACAGAGGGGCGTCTATCATGCATAAATATACGGGGCCCCATTGATACGGCAGAGTACGGCCTCTGACCCGGACGTTAGACACGCTATTCTAAGATAGTAAACGCGTCGTAGCGGTTGGAAGAAAAAAACATCGATCCGTCCTGCACTACTATGTCGACTGACTGTAAGTATTCATTCATATATGATTATATTATGACTATGGCTATGTGAATCAGCTGTTTATATCTGACTGAAGCAGTGATTACTTCACAGCAATTCGTGGCGCCGGTGGTGAGAGCGTGAAACAGCAGCTGGGTCCACGTGGAAGTATGTTTGTTTGTTTTTATAGCAGCGTGTAATATATAGTTCCATAACACTCTCTCTATCATTATTATTATTAGTTGTTATGGTATATTCATGTAGAACAACTATTAAATTTGTGTTTTCCCGATGTGTAACAGGTTTGCATGATATTCGGCTCAACATTCAAAGACCTATTCTAGCAGACCAGACTAATGTGGCGACAAGCGGTAGTTTTGGTAAGTTGTTAATACGCCCGCTATTAGTATATCTATAGGTGTATTACCAAAATAAATTATCTATTTATTTAGCATCTAAAACAATCAAACCTAACCCATAAATACTTTTGTATTTTGTTTTTGATCCACGTTTAGTACCTATCGCGGCCATTGTGAAACAGCGAACCCCCGGACCAAGTCGACTATCCAAGAAAATTTTTAAAAGACCGGTGGGGATAGGATTGGCTATACCCTGCTCACCGCTGGTCATAGATCAACCACAAATTCCTTATAAAAAGGCTCGCAAGGACGCCACACATAGTGTTTTAGCTCCGGAGAATTTTAACCAGGTTATCGATGCAGTCATAAACCCGCAAATCGCGCAACACGGGGCTGTATGGTCTGATTCCAAACACTGCGTGATCGGGGCCGTGGAGGTGCATGTGTCTGCGTCGCCTACAGAGACCGTCACAGTGAAACCGGACGGGACCATACAACACGGTAGGAAATTAATGAAAAAAAAAAGTATGTATGTAACTGATGTGTACCCGCCCCGCCAAGAACCCACACACAGGCTGGATAGGATGATGTGATCCTTTATAGCTGAGCTGTAATGAGTGGTAGACACACATATACACAATTTGTAGTTTAGCACCTCCACTGGTTTAGTCCTAGCAGAGAACTACAAGACTACTAAAGTACATTACATCTTTTTACAATTACATGACATACATGACAAATACATTTTAAGATGTGACTTAAAATGGTTTTTAACAGAATACTTTTTAACATGTGATCGTATAGTGGTTTTAACTGGGTTTTAACGTTACTGCTTTTACAATGAATTCAATCCAATATATTCTGAATGAGTTTTTTAACAAACATCATTCTTTTTTATATATTTATGAAATCATCAATAGAAAAATACTAAATGCAAGACGCAACATCAAATAAATGATTAAACTGTAACAGCACCCACTAGTGGTGACCATCAAATCACAAAGGCCACGTTGTCCCTTTTTCAAACATGGCGGACAACATGCTGGCCGACAAAACCCGAAACGCAAACGTCCTGACACTTTAAACACACAATTACAACACAATTATTACCTGTAATGAGTGGTAGACACACATATACACAATTTGTAGTTTAGCACCTCCACTGGTTTGGTCTACGGGGGAAATAACATTGACCTCAGTGCGAAACAATATCACTACCAACGTGAGCAACAATCAATGTAAAACGAAAATGATAACATGAATAAATCTCACGTTAGCTTCGATAATAATAATACATAACACTTTTCACTTTTCATAACACTTTTCAAAGCAACATCGGAACGTGACTTACCCTAGCAGAGAACTACAAGACTACTAAGAGCACTCGGGTTGCGGTCATATATGTAGACTTCCAGGTACCAGCAGATGGCGCAATTGAACCCCTCATTACAAGGCAATATACAGGCGATATACATATTTTTGCAGGGATTTCAATAAAATAATCAGAGTATTTCTTATTCCCGTTACATACACCCCCCTGAAATTCTGCTAAATATGGGAGTGCAATCCTAAAAAAAAAAAAAAAAAAAATAGTGCATTACAAGGAACAAAGCTAGAGTGCATGTCAGTTCTAAAACTCTCCCAAAAAGGAGTGTGGAAAGAAAAGAGGCGATCAAACTCCTAACTAAACACAGACTCAGAGATGCCTGCTACACCTCTGAAATGCAAAACATTGTCCCTGTAGCCTCAAGTACTACCTAGACTCATCTCTGGTCAAATACTAGCTTAACCCTGATACTCAAACCGAAAGTGCATCTCTAAAGAACTGAAACAATGTACTAACTGATACTGTGGACACAGAATCCTCATCTACTACTTGCTCATTCATCTGACAAATAAGGCGTTGGGGAAGCTTCATGGAACTACGATCCCTGAGATCATAACGGCCAGGCTGTGTGCAAACCACCTGAGCTAGAGGGCCTGGAATGTCATTGTCTGGAGGGTTACTGTCAGGAGGAGCAATGTCTGTGGGGATATTGTCAGGAGGGGACATGTCAGCAGCGTCAGTGTCCAAAGGGGTCTCATCTGGACAAACAGCTTCGGGAGGGGTCACGTCTGTGTCAGGGACTATGCCTTCAGAGCACTGTGGTGGGCCTTCCGCACCATCGACAGCAGCATGGTCAACATCTTCTGCAGGTATTTGTTGACTGTCCTGACTGGAAGCGGCGACTGAGAGAGAGTCAGACTGGGCAACATCAGACCTCCGGTCAAGTGAGCCATCCTCCTCTTCTGAATGGACTTCCTCTTCACTTGTCTGCATCAGCCAGCTCACTGTACGAACAGCACTGTCCTCCATCACGTCAGGCACATCAGGACATGCATCACTACTGTGCGCAGCTACGTCACATTCTGAGTGTTCTGACCCACTGTCCACACCTCTCTCGCAGGGCAGAAAGCTGACACAGAGTAGTAGATTCCGGTGAACGACTCTCTCTCTGCCTGTCAGGCAATCCTTGACTCTGCAGACATTGAGTTCAGGTCTGACTGAGATGACTTCATATGGGGTCGACTCCCACTTGTCTGCAACCTTGCGTTTTCCTGGCACACCTCTGTTGGCGCACAACA
This sequence comes from Gadus morhua, assembly GCF_902167405.1. Taxonomy (NCBI): domain Eukaryota; kingdom Metazoa; phylum Chordata; class Actinopteri; order Gadiformes; family Gadidae; genus Gadus; species Gadus morhua. Next base: position 27,550,715 of record NC_044053.1, read on the forward strand.
CTCTGTCTCCAACGACGAGAGGTGAGCCCTTGACCTTGCGGTTGTACAGCTTGGCGTGGCGAGTCTGTTCCTTGAGACTGTTCCTCTGCACAATCTGAGCAGCTTCATGCAGATCCTTCCTCAGGCGGGACACGAAGTCCGAGTGGCTGACAACAGTGTCACTGGTGAGAGCATGCTGAAACATGACGTCGACAGGGAGACGAGGGATTCTCCCAAACACTAGGTAGAAGGGTGCAAACCCTGTCGTCTCATGCTCTGTGCAGTTGTAGCAGAAGGTGAGTTGCTGCAGCATCTGTGGCCACTTTGCTTTGGACTGAAGAGGAAGAGACCTAATCATATTTCCCAGGGTCCTGTTAAATCGCTCTGTGACACCATTTCCCATGGGGTGATACGGAGTCGTATGGGATTTCTGCACCCCAGCCATCTCTAGAAGCTCCCTGATCAGCTTGCTCTCAAAATTGGCTCCCTGGTCCGAATGGATACGCCGAGGAAAGCCATAAATTAGAAAGAAGTCATTCCAGAGACGACGAGCAACCTGCTTGGCAGTCTGATTCTTGCACAAGAAGGCGTGTGCCATCTTGGAGAAATGATCAGTCACAACTAGAACATCCACAGACTTGTTCCCTTGCTCAGCAGTCCAAAAGTCTATGCAGACCAACTCCATAGGCTCAGAGGTGACAATGTTCTTGAGTGGCGCACGGCTGTGTGGCTCAGGTGTCTTCCCTACTATGCAGCGCTGGCAGGACTGAACATAGTTCACAACATCACGTTCCATGCCACTCCAGAAGAATCGTTGCCTCACCAGAGACAAGGTACGATGCTGGCCTTGGTGACCTGCTGAGTCATGGAGACCTTGGAGGACTTTCCGTTTCAATGAGTCAGGTACTATGAACTGGAAGATCTTCTTGTTCACCTGGGGATCTTTCCTTATCTTGTACAGCATGCCATTCTGTATGGTTAGTCTACTCCGATGCTTCAGCAGCTTGATCACGCTACGTGACTCAACAGCTCTCTCACGTTTGGTAGGTCTCTTGTGTCTCTGTACAAAGTACATGACCCTGCTTATCGTTCTGTCTTGCTCTTGTTGACCAACGAGCTGGCTCTGAGGGAGTGCAGCAGACTGGTCTTCCTTCTGCAGAAGACTGAAGGCAGCATCTGTCCCAATCACGTGACTCACACCGCCAGTGGACTGAGCATTGAGGATGGCAGCAACTTCCTCTGATGCGACTGAGCCTCTGGTGTTGGGTGTAACTGCCCCCCGCACTGGCTCGTCCGATGCTTCACCACCGTCGTCCACAACAGCCTGACAGTTGTTGGACACTCTGAACACCTCTTGTACGGTTCTGTCAGTCACACCGTTGACCAGGTCCAACAGTGAGGCATAAGGCTCGGTGACAAGGCGATGACCCACGCACGACTGGACAAACGGCTCACGGCGTCGGCTACGATGTTCTTTGGGCCGGGAATGTACTTCAAGTCAAAGTCGTAAGCAGCGAGCTTCGCCACCCACCGCTGCTCACACGCGTCAAGTTTGGGTTTGGTTAGAATATATGTCAAGGGGTTATTGTCAGTCCATGTGGTGAAGTGCCTGCCTTTCAACCAGTGGCTGAATTTGTCACATACCGCCCATTTCAAGGCAAGAAATTCAAGGCGGTGTGCAGGGTAGTTCAGCTGGGAACGAGAAAGCGTTCTACTCGCAAAGGCAACAGGTCTGGCTACTTTTCCACCAGGTGGCAGTTGGGACAGGACAGCTCCAATCCCATCAAAGGATGCGTCGACAGCCAGAATGAACGGGGCATTGAAATCCGGGTGGGCTAGGGTGACACTTGTCATGAGGTCGTGTTTCAGTGTCTCGAACGCATTCTGGCATGCGTCGGACCAGTCAGCAGGAGTCAGTTTCACAGGACCTCCTTTCTTCACAGGTTTGTGACCTCTCTTGTGCTTGCGCTGAGCACCAGGTTCAACTGTGAGTCTGAACAGCGGCTTAGCCTTCGCAGAACATGCCTCGATGAAACTCTGATAGTACATCACCATGCCTAGAAACGATCTGATTTTACTAGGGCAAGGCGTTTTCCCATCGGACTCCATGAGTCCTGTGACTTGTAGATCATTTATGGCTCTCACTTTTTCAGGGTTTGTTTGAACCCCATCTTCACTGATGACGTGCCCAAGAAACTTCACAGTCCTTCTGAGGAAGAAGCATTTCTTGGGTGCGAGTTTAAGGTTGTGCTCCTTGAGGCGAGCAAACACCATCTCTAGGCGTCTGAGTGCAACTTCCTCTGTAGGCGCAAATACCATCAGGTCGTCGAGGTAACACAACAGGCTTGTGAAATTCTCGTCACCGAATATGGACATCATCATCCTCATGAAGGTAGCCGGACTGTTGCAAAGTCCTTGAGGGAGACGGTTATATTCATGAAGTCCAAAGGGCGATGAGAATGCTGTATACTTCCTATCATCAGGGTGCAAGGGGACGTTATAGAAGCCTGATGTCAGGTCCATCGTAGAGAATAGAGCATTTCCACCAAGTGCGGCTAGAGCATCTGCTTGATGCGGCAGTGGATAGGCATCCTTCACAGTTCTTGCGTTGAGCCATCTGAAGTCAGTGCATACTCTGAGGTCTCCATTCCGCTTCCATACGAGAACAAGTGCAGATGCATATTCACTGCTCGACTTCTGAATAATGCCTTTTTCTTCCATCTCATTCAGAGTCGTTCTCAGTTTCTCATACTGGCTTGGTGGTATGCGTCGGTAAGGTAGTCGGAACGGCTTGTCGTCAACGAGGTGGATGCGATGCACAAACTCTTTAGCCTCTCCGCAGTCCATCTTGTGTCTGGAGAAGATTGACTCATACTGTTCAATGATGTGAACAAGTTTGTCTTTCCACTGTAGTGACACTTCGCATGACTTCAGATCAACGTCTTGCAGTCCCAGAGCCTCCATGGCATGCACCATGTCCTCTTCTGACCTCAAATGCACATCTTCGCTCTGCACACACTGCATGTTGCACTTGACCTCCTCTGCTTTAGGCAGGTCCTCTACTGCTATACAGGGGGACACATCTGCGATCTTGGCGTTCCTTCTCAGCACCACAGTTCTGTCTGTAGGATTAATAACTTTAACAGGCACCCATCGATCTCCCCAAAGTGGAGTAATAACTCTTCCAACAAGGATTTGTTTGGGTCTGGCTTTAGACTGGGTCGGTTCAACGACCACAGTACTACCTACTGACATCACAGCCGACTCAGGTAACTTGCCCCAGACAAGGTGCTCGCTCTGTGGTTTCAGTGTCACACAACTCTTGACTTTCACTGTTCCCACCTTATCTGGAATGCATTCACCTCTCCATCTCTCTGTATTGGAAAGCAGCGACAGGAATTGGCAGTGGTCATCAGTCTGACCATTGTCGGGTGAGGAAACTAGCCTCCAGTAGCCGTCAGTGTTCTTCAGTTGAGTTAGAATATGCTTGATAGCATTGCTGCCAAGGATCATTTGTTCTGTCTGGCCAGGAACGACCATTACTGGAACGATCATCCTGCATCCGTAAACGGTGACATCAAGGTCATACATGTCTTTGGGGGAAACGCGGTGACCTCCGCAACCTACAATGACATAATCATCAGCTGTGTCTCTTTTCATGTCAGGGTATTGCTGCAGCAAGGACTCAACAGCAGATTCACTTATTGTACAGGCCATCGACCCGCTGTCCAACAGCGCTTTGAAAGTGGGGCCATTCTTCACAAGTACAGGTGTGTAGAACAAGCTGTCAGTCTCTGCTATCCTCTGGGATCCCTGAAAGATCAGTTTCTTGGATGAGATTACTGTACTGCCAATATAACTGCTATGTGACTCATAGAGGGATTTAATATCCAGCATGTCGGGTTCCTCATAACTGGTGGGAGGTTCAATTAGCCGGTCTGCACAGTCCTCCCTGGTGTGCAGACTGGTCAGTTTTCCTGAGGCTGTGGAGTGGTCCTCCTTGCTGGACAGTAACGGCGCGAATGGCCTGGAGCATAACACTTGAAGCAGAGCCTCTTCTCCCGGCAATGAGAGAAAGCACTGTGACCATCATCTTTGCAAATAATGCATGGCACGTCAGTGAACCCGTCAACTCTGTCCTCAGGACGCTTGGGTGGAGCTCGCCTCCTCATTTGTGACTGGTCAGAGGTCCCACGCAGTAGAACCTTCTCCAACATAGCCATCACTTCCGCTAGGGGGACATACTGAGGGCTCTGGGCCTGAGGTGGCACGTGACTACTCTGGCCAGGGGCCGGGCTATGGCTCACCTCAGCTGTGTGTACTGCAACGTCCATCCTCTTCACAGCATGTACCAGGGGAGTTGCTTTGCAGCTCATCTCAGCATGGTACTCGTTCAGCACCTCCAGTAGTTCACATGCTGACCACTTCTCGATGGTCTTGGACCTGAAAGTGAGGGCCAGGTCTTTGCAGGGACAGTTTCTAATAAACATGCGAGTCACCTCCGTTTCAGGGTTGTCCAGCGTCTTGCCCTGCTCTCTCAGACAGTCAACGGCGAGGTCAGCTGCTCTGTTTAGTCTCAGCCAGTAGTCATAGGGGTCTTCCTGGTCTTTAGGCAAAGTCGAGTAAAAGTCAGCTAAAGGGACAGCAGAGTACCTAGTACAGCTAAAGTGTTTTCTGAGGAGACCATAAATCATGTCGGGCTGAGCATGCATATCAATGTTACTGTTCCTAATGCCAAACTTCACTACATCTTTAGCTTTCCCCCTCAAATGCACAAGGATTTCCTCAGCCTGCTCTTCGACTCTCACATTACTCTTTTTTATGAATGCTCTCATCAGATCTTCCCATTCATGCACCTTGATTGAATCTGACCCATCTCCCACAAATGATGGTGGTTCCTTAACCTTCCTCTGTGTGACAACCTGAACCTGAGATACATCAGACACACGGCTAGGCTGACTCAGTGTGCTCGTCACATTCTGTGTGACAGTTAAATCAGGAGCTACTGTGTTGTGTGACTGCATACGCGACATGATGCTGTCAGCTAATTGATGACCTATCTCCTGAATGACAGTCCTCATCTGGTCAGCTACACCCTCAGAGTTGTCACTAATAGGATTTGGCGTAGACGTGACTTGAGGCAAATGGGAGCTAGTGTGCTGGTCAGCTGCATCATGGACGCTAGTATTGGAAACTGCCTCTAATGGGGGCAATTTAACACCTGGGGTAAAACTATCAACAGAAAAGGGGATAGGAGTAGGCATACCCCTGCCTCTGCCAACATGAATGGGTGTGCCAAACCGTGGGAAAAGCTGATTACTCTGAAATGACATGTTTCAAAATGTCTGGCACAAAACAGTACAGTCCACCCCAATATATGAAATCATCAATAGGAAAATAGCAAATGAATCAAAACGGTAGAATAAATCAGCAATCTGTGTGACACATTACTGCTATGCCACATAAAATTATACGTGCCACTGTGACACACTGTACAGTGTATAGTAATGAGCTTCACTGCAATATTTGCTACCCTTGTAAACTGTGAACCTGCAAATACTGTGAACTGGTTGCTTCATGGAACGATGTGGTAGGCAGGACGGTCAGCGGTTCGACGAGCTTGATAGAAGTTCTCAGGTCACGGCACCAATGTAACTGATGTGTACCCGCCCCGCCAAGAACCCACACACAGGCTGGATAGGATGATGTGATCCTTGATAGCTGAGCTGTAATGAGTGGTAGACACACATATACACAATTTGTAGTTTAGCACCTCCACTGGTTTAGTCCTAGCAGAGAACTACAAGACTACTAAAGTACATTACATCTTTTTACAATTACATGACATACATGACAAATACATTTTAAGATGTGACTTAAAATGGTTTTTAACAGAATACTTTTTAACATGTGATCGTATAGTGGTTTTAACTGGGTTTTAACGTTACTGCTTTTACAATGAATTCAATCCAATATATTCTGAATGAGTTTTTTAACAAACATCATTCTTTTTTATATATTTATGAAATCATCAATAGAAAAATACTAAATGCAAGACGCAACATCAAATAAATGATTAAACTGTAACAGCACCCACTAGTGGTGACCATCAAATCACAAAGGCCACGTTGTCCCTTTTTCAAACATGGCGGACAACATGCTGGCCGACAAAACCCGAAACGCAAACGTCCTGACACTTTAAACACACAATTACAACACAATTATTACCTGTAATGAGTGGTAGACACACATATACACAATTTGTAGTTTAGCACCTCCACTGGTTTAGTCTACGGAGGAAATAACATTGACCTCAGTGCGAAACAATATCACTACCAACGTGAGCAACAATCAATGTAAAACGAAAATGATAACATGAATAAATCTCACGTTAGCTTCGATAATAATAATACATAACACTTTTCACTTTTCATAACACTTTTCAAAGCAACATCGGAACGTGACTTACCCTAGCAGAGAACTACAAGACTACTTAGAGCACTCGGGTTGCGGTCATATATGTAGACTTCCAGGTACCAGCAGATGGCGCAATTGAACCCCTCATTACAAGGCAATATACAGGCGATATACATATTTTTGCAGGGATTTCAATAAAATAATCAGAGTATTTCTTATACCCGTTACATGTATATATTCTATAGAGTGTAATGATCATGATGGGCTTGATACTGATTTCTTTTCTTTTTTCTATTACAAACACTCCCTGGAGACCCCCAGTGTGCGCCACTACCAGTGCTGACCGCCGATGATTGGGCTGGTCTTGACGACCTCTCGTCCTGGTCCTCATCGCTGCTGGACCATATCGACTTCACTCCTGCTCAGTGGATCGACTCTACAGCTACATCCGTAGGGGCTACCACCAGTGCAGCGCCTGTACAACACCACCAGCCTGAGATCCTGCATCTGGATCCCTACACGCCATTCAGGACCCTAGCCGCGACCCCCCGTGCATCGTGAGTCCCAGCGCTCATGAGGTAGCGGTGCCGCTGCTACCAGCCGGCCCTGCAATTGCTGTTGATGAACACCTTGTGAGGGGGCAAAGTGTTAACTGGTGTAAAGAATTTGATGATAAATTAGCCTTGGTAACTGCGGCGGTGGATGTAAACTCCTTAACCATTGATCGTCAGAGTAAACTGGGCGTGTTGGCTGGTAAACGTGGTGACCGTAGATATCAGGATCTCGAAGAGCAGACGAAGCAGTCCTTCATAGCTATCAGGGCCGAGATTGCGCGTGATCGTATGACTGCTGAATCCCCAAACACTGAGACCGGTAATGGTCGTGCTATCGAAGCCCTTCAGCGTAAGCATTTGGATGCCGAGGCAGCTGTGCGAGTCAACACGCAGGGCATAGAGAGAATTAACGCGCAAGAGGGGTTAAGAGCTGCTAAAACCGCTAGAAAATTCTGGTTACTGCAATCTGCTAGCGAAGCTAACGTCAATGCCTATCGGGCAATGAGTACCGAGATGTCTGTGATGAATGACACACTAGCAAAGCTTACGATGAATGCTATTATTTGATTTGTGTTTTTGTTTTTTAATGTTTTTTTCTTTTATTTCGTGGAGAGGGTATCTTTTGTTTTAAACTGCATGTAATAAAACTTTTTTTCTTTTAATACCTGAATAATTAACGTTTTTTTAATTATTATTTATATATATATATATATATATATATATATATATTTTTTTTTTATTTTTTTATTTTATCTATTGGCATAAAAAACTATAGCTGTACACTATGCATAACGCCATGAGCCCTAGAAAAAGGAAATTCAAATCTATAGACGGCAATCCCAAGAGACGGCGTAGATCTGATAGTGGGGGTAGCATTATGGATTTAGAACTTGAAGAGATGGCAATGAGGTATGACGCAACCGGCGATACGTCTCATTTGTCGGCCGTAGGACATGTGGGGGGTGGGGGCATGTATGCAGAAGGCTGTTTAGACATGCGGGAAATATGTGTTGGCATAGATAGAACTAGGCGGGTGTTAATTGCAGCGGATGCATGGGGGAATAGTATGGTTAATGCTCTATATCAGGCAGCACAGATAAATGTTTCGAACGAGCCAGGCCTAGATGACATGGAGGGGCTAGAGGCGACAGGAGATTTAGACACAAGGGGCGTGTTGTATGCGGTGGCAAACACAAGAGATGTACTTAACGCTGTCGGTGGGTGGTTGGATAGTGCACAAGAGAGTCTATACATATCATCGCAGATCGATGTATTGCATGGGTCGCAATGTGATGAAGGGGTTGGCGAGGTTTTTCAGGACCCCCCGGCTGTGGCAGGGGTCCCTATAGAGTCAGATATACAGGTCGGTGGTGGTGGTGGTGGTGTGGGGGATGGTGGCGGTGGTGGTGTGGGGGGTGGCGGTGTTGGTGGCGGTGGTGGTGATGATGTTGAGGGTGATGGCTGTGGTGACGGTGATGGTGGTGCTGTTGATGATGATGATGGTACACCTGTGTCTACTGTAACGGGGGAAGATAATGACGAGTTGCATACTAGATTATTTCCCCATTTTAACGGCTTTGAGGTTAGACAGTCCATTGATCTGAGAAGTATATCCCTTGCAAATTTACAGGAGGTCCCTGATTTGATCAGGGAGAGGCTGTCGGGTCATAACAAGCTGCTCACAAAGTGCAGCCGATGGTAGTGTCTTAAACGTGGTGCTGAGAGGCCCTTCATTGGCCTCTGATGTACAGGCTGTGCTCGTATCGGGTGACGATTACAATGCGGATTTGTTTATGGACCATATTAGCCAAGTCATACAGAGTAACGACACAGGTCTGACGGATGATGTGCTAGAGTTGGTGGTCACAGGGGTCCACAACAAACGGGGTGGGGTAAGTTTGAAGTTAAAAAACATTCCCTATGATGAAATCATATACAAGAAGAAGCTAAGTCTCTACACCCCGAGTAATACTCATGACAATTTGTGTTTCTCACTATGCATGACACATTTTCTGCATGAGGGGGTAACCGGGGGTGACACAGTGTCCGAAGAGACTAATTTGGAGGCGGCTCGCAAATTACACAGTGATCTGGGGTTTGGCCCAGATCACTCTGTGGGTTTCTCGGATGTTTCCAAATTTGAGAGACATCTAGATGTTAAAATCCTGATTTCATCATAATGATGCATTCAAGAAGCTGGAGATGTTCCAGACACATACGGCCCAACATCCTAAAACAGTATGGTTGTACCTCCATGATAACCATTATCATTGCATAGAGAAAAGAACGGCATTCTTTGGTACGGGATATGTGTGTGAATATTGTTACAAGGCCCATGAGGGAATTCTATTCCACAAATGCCCGATCCATTGCAATGTGTGTCTGACAGTGTGCGATAGACTAGCAGGTCGTACGATAAAGTGCAAGGACTGCAGTCGTATATGCCGCTCGCAGGTCTGCTACAACACTTTATAATAACTACACACAATTCATCATTTATTAAGCATTTTTTACCTATTGGGTAATGGTTTGTTCACCATTAGTTATTTATTGTTCATACATAACGTATCATTAGTAAAGCATTTCTTCACACAGTTATAAATGGGTTTGTTCATAGTAAATAAGCCTTCTAAAAAACTATTAAATAATGGTTTGTTCACCATAAGTTATTTATTGTTCATACATAACGTATCATTAGTAAAGCATTTCTTCAAACAGTTATAAATGGTTTGTTCATAGTAAATAAGCCTTCTAAAAAACTATTAAATAATGGTTTGTTCACCATTAGTTATTTATTGTTCATACATAACGTATCATTAGTAAAGCATTTTTTCAAACAGTTATAAATGGTTTGTTCATAGTAAATAAGCCTTCTAAAAAAGTAATTTTACCATTATTATCTAGGTACTTAGGAATGTATAAGGCCGGTTAAAACCTGGAAGTTGATGATTAACAGACTATCTAGACCTACTGTTCATGCCTTAAATAAAATTTTATGATTTAGAAATAGGCCTCAACTAATAGCTGGGGTGTTAATACACATGTTACAAATACTTACCAATTAGGTTACCCATGATTAATTCATGAGTTACTACGGATTAGTTGACTAAATGGTGTGAACCCATCTAAAGTAAGCACTTTCTATGCTTTACAAAGCATTTATAAATGAATTGCAAACATAACCTGGACACAAATATGTATTATTCTATTTGGACATGCCTTCAGAACTATGCCTACGGATAGCTAGTGTTACTGCATCTTTAACAAGCACTTAAAAAAACTTCAATTCATGATTAACTCATGAGTTACTACTGATTAGTTGACTATATGGTGTGAGCCCATCTAAAGTGAGGACTTGCTATGCTTTACAAAGCATTTATAAATGAGTGGCAAACATAACCTGGACACAAATATGTATTATTCTATTTGGACATGCCTTCAGAAATATGCCTACGGATAGTTAGTGTTACTGCATCTTTAACAAGCACTTAACAACACTTCAATTCATGATTAACTCATGAGTTACTACGGATTAGTTGACTACATGGTGTGAGCCCATCTAAAGTGAGGACTTGCTATGCTTTTCAAAGTATTTATAAATGAGTGGCTAGCAGATACCAAAGAGACACAAGTTAAAACAAAATATTATTTTAAGAAAAGGGAAAGAAGCTATGTGCTGAAGTGCTGAAAACGTACAAATATTTATTTTAAACTACATAAATTCTTCTTTTCAACAAAGAACACACAACAAAAAAATACAGATAAAATATGAACAGTGGTATTGTACAGAAAATGTAAAAATTACTTTACAGGAACACTTGTAAAGCATAATACAAAATGCACATAATTATTTCTTTTTCAGTGGTAGCAGCTTACCACTGGCTTTAAGCGTGTTAACTGCGTCAACTATTTCTACATCGCCTAGAATTGTCAAGGCACAGTGTTCCGCAAATGCTTTCAATTTTGTGGAATGGGTATACGTTTTCAAAGCTTCCTTGTACTGGTCTGGGGCAGCAATGGAAAGCTCGGCGATTGGTGCATTGACCACCACTGTATTACGGTCAACACCGACCTTTCGAAATGCCCCAGACATGGTTCCAAGCCTCTTGTAGCATTTAAGAATCTTTTTGTACCGGGCCAAAGCCTGCTCGGGATTCCGGGCTGCAATTAAGAGAACATACAATTAGTGCTATCTATAGTAGTAGTTTTGTCATTTAGATTACTGTACTCATACTGTACTCATCTTTAACACGCACACACTATCTCCTTGCACACACACACACAACGTCAACTATGCTCAGTATGTGTTGCCGGTGAGAGGCAGGAGAAGCTACAGTGGTGGAATGCCCACACACACACAGGGTGAAGGAGCACACACACACAGAGTGAAGGAGCACACATACACAAAATCTACTTCCCTACACACACACACACACACACACACACACACACACACACACACACACACACACACACACACACACACACACACACACACACACACACACACACTACACTACACTATGAATCTAGTGTGGCTTGTCAGCTACACACTTAAATCTGATTTCAATCTAGAATATGAGATGACCACAAGCTATTCCTCTAAAATTCACTGTGTGAGTGCTAGAAACAATCACACATGCAATGTCACATCATATGGGAAGAGCCAGCTTGGAGAACACAACACAGCGAAGCAGGAGTGATCTAGCACCCAGGTGAGTGGAAAGTGGTGAAATTAGTATTTCTAACCTCTTTGCAGAGTTTTTTCCATTTTAACCCTCTTGGATGCCTTCTTTCTCCCTTTCCCCTTCTTCTTCCTCTTTTTGTCCTCTGAGGATGAGCTGTTGGATGACTCCGAGTCTGTACTCTTTGAACTCATCTCGGAGGAAGATGAGTCCAGTGTAGAGACACTATTGGAACCGGCAGTTGCTTTGGGCTCATCTTTTTTAAGAGCTGTTTAAAAAGATTAAAATACAAACATAAGAGTCACAACACATCATACATAACAACACATATGTGCACGCATACAATGCACAGCCAGATCCTGCAAGTTCATGGTCACACTTTTTCCCCCACTACTTTTTAATAATTTTAATACTAATGTGAATGTTAAAACAACAATCACAATACTAATGTAAATTGTATTCGGGAGATATGCGAATAACAGGTACACAAACACACGCAGACTGAGAGTCAGACGTTCCTGTCATTAATTGATAGATGTAGCCTGCTGCCAAGCAATAGTAGTACTATTTCCGATGAAAGCAAAGACTGCCTCATAAACCAGAACCTTACTAAGCGAAGACTTTAACATCATGAGTTTGCGGTTGTGTGTTAATAACAACAGTTCAATAACCTGATGGACTGTGGAAAGGGAATGTGTGAAACTGCTATAGGGCTTTGACTTTGGCCCAAAAATCATATTCGAAGTTCGTTTGTTTATTAATATTAATATTCGAATATATTCGAATATTTATTAATACTATTTTGACCATTAAATGCCTTCAGTAAGACCTGGGCTGAATCTGAATACTTAGTACATACTATTTCTGTTCAGTGTCTACTACTTCACCGTACTACAGCTATGCGTAGAACGCCTCTGAAACTCCACCGGACGTTTGGAGATGACGTATCTCCCCTCAGATGCCGGCAAAATTACCTTGATAAGTTACCTGTTTTCCGTCTTGTCATCGTTGCTATTAAATTAAAAATGTATCTTTTTACTTAATTACTTACTTTACTTTTTTAATGTCTATTTTTTTCGCCGCTTTCTACGACGTCTTTCTAAGCCGCTGCTAGTGTCGGGTCAGCCATCTCTTCTTCGTTCGTTACCAGACTCCGGTTGCATTGTGGGATAGCGTAGGGACCTACCGTTGTATACTGTGGCGGTAGTACGCATTCTTTAACGTTTTCCATACTACACAATGCGTACTGAGCATTCGGACGCGCTATATTTGTGGCGTACTACAAAATGCATACTATAAGTATGAGTATTCGGATTCAGCCCTGGATTGGGTTTTGCGAGATTGTTTTGCGAGGTTGGTTTACCGGCGTTGCTATGGTTACCGGTCTTGCGTGTTCCAACGGTTTATTAGGTTTCTAATAAATCGCTGTCTAATCAATACTTCAGTCACTGCCTCTTCCGTGGTCATTACAATATTATGAATGGACTGCGTCAGGTTCTCCGACGTCTCTCCCTCTTGGCCTGCCCATAGCAGGTTCGAATATTAAGGGCTGCCTAATATTTGTTCGAATTTTGATTTATTTTTTGATATTCGAATTATATTCGAATTACGAAGTTCGAAGTCAAAGCCCACATTCTTGGACCATTCGGCAGATGACTGTGGCGGACTGGAGGCGAAGAGGACACGCAATGCCTTCCTTCGACCCTACTAAAAACAAACCAACACTTTGACTAAACATTGTGTTGGGAGACTTGCCGGATGCTAGTTGTTCCTTGAGGAAATCTCTCTCCTTGGTCAACTCCTCTATTTTCTCATTCTGCCATTCCATTTTCTTTTTGCACATCTGCAACTCATGTGCTTTATTGTTTAGTGCCAGCTGTGCTGTGGGGGCTGCTGACGCACCTAAAATAAATACATGTCATTATTGAATGAATGTAGAAAATCTAATTAAAGTAAAATCACTGGACACTGGACAAATCACAGGAATTCAGTAAAATGTCATTCTTCTATTCAAGCACGGGTTTCATAAAGTAGCCTATAAAACATTAACTGTTAGCCTATTAAAGTAACCTCATCTGACAGAAAGAAATTAAACTAATGGATTTCAGTCAATTTCCTTTTCTAACGCCTGTATAGCTTATTGTTCAGGTATGCAGTGTGAAATACTATACAATTAGTTCATTACAGACTGCATTCAGAGGTTTTCATTCGGTTATCTTATACTGTCTTTATAATACGTTAACAAGATTAATTTGGTTTGCTGAAATCAGGAGAAACATGCTGAATTAATTTGTTGACGTTCCATGGTAGTTAGGCTACAGTAAACTCTCACTTCTTATTCATTAAATTGCTGATGCAGTTCAGTGCCCCCGCATATGAGTAGCTAGCTACTATATGTGGCTGTACTGTATAAGTAGCTAGCAAGCTAGCAAGCAATCTACCTCATTGTCAATCAATGTAAGTTTAAAAAAACAACAAAAACACATATGTATACTCACCAACACTGCTGCCTTCCGCTTCTGTCTCCTCTACATATTTTTTTCCTCTGGTCTGTATCCGTTTTCTGTTTGCCATTATTACTGCTACTGTCAGCTGGAACAGGTGGCTATATCACTATAGAATAAGCGCGAAACCTTTCTTTGTCCCACGTTGATGACGCGATTCCTACTGAACGCAGGCGTTAGATTCTGTGGCAGCACGATCCTGGCGGCATCATTCACCAGTGTAATGACAAGATTCAGCAGTGTGAGAAACCTTCTACATCAGGAAGCTTCTAAACAAAATGCTTGGAAGCTTATTAAGTGGTTTCAGAGGAAGAAACTTTTGAGAAGAAAAATGAAATGCAGTAAATGCTATCATGGCATGGAGCTGAAGAGAAGACGCAACTGTGTAGACCAATATGCTTGGTAAGAAAGGGATAGCTGAGATGAGATACATTCAGTTTGAATAGCATGATATGCTGCAATTTTTTATTGTAAAGAAACAAAGTAATTTATTTCTTCAACTTCATATGGGACTAGACTGAGCCTACTTGGGGTGCACATGTTGCACACTTGAAGAAAGTAACGCTAAACAGTGTGCTGGGAAAGATTGCCTTCATTTATTTACACATTTACACATATTTCAGCTCACTTCATAAGCAACGACTGCTTCCCTTTTCCTTATCATGTATTTTGTAGTTTATAGTAAAATATGGGGACATGTACAATTGTGCTGATTGTATTTTAATTGTATGATGCACCTCTCTAAATAACAACAACGGTATGTTACTGTTTGTTAGGATCTGTCGACGGGCTGCACATTACAGAAAGCCCACACAAAAATCTGTGCGGCATAAGTCAATGTTCAGTCATTCAAAGGTCTCTCTGAAAAATTGGATGCAATTTATGTACAGGTAGGTAAGCAATACATTTGAGTTTTAAGAAATCACCTCGCCATTCTGTTAATGTAATTGATTATGGAGCCATACTTTTATTAACTTTTTATAGTTGTACCTTTTTATTTTAATTGATTACTATTTGTTTTGTAGCTGAACATGCTTAAGCCTACACTCAATGTATTACGATGGCATTATTATTTGTATTATTGTAATGTATGTGCTATTGTTGAGTTAACATTATATTTGTCATTGCTTGTTATTATTGGCTATGTTGGTACTTTTTAGTGTTATGCGTTATGTGTAAGGTTAACAATAGGTATATAATATAACCACCTTTATACAACCCTATTAGCAAAAATAACTACAAATGTTATTCCAAGGAATTACCAGTGCATGACAATGCAAAAGTGACTTAACATGTCATTGAAAGCTAAAACAGATAATGCGTAGAAAGACTGTTGTGTTGCTAGACATGGTGGCTGCTAGGTAGTAGAGACAGAGAGCCTTTAAAGTTCAGCAGTTAAGTGAGCAAGGACCTTTTGAAATAGCACCATGCACTTGAGCAGAGGAAGTGTAGAAAAGTAAAACACACCGAGAAAAAGAGCCTATATTTTGAGTACTTGAAACATGCCAAGCATTTTCTTTTTAAAAATAAATAAAAGAACAAAATGAATAGTATAGAGTGCTCGGTTAATATGTGCTTGATTGTCTGAATATGATGTTAACCACATTTCTATGTTGAAGGTTCTCGAAGTATTTTTGGGTGCCGTCACGGCTGTTGATGTTTCAAACAAAACAGAGAGCTAGCATATTCAGCGGACAGGCAGCTAGTGGATCGTTAGGAGATGATTGCTGTATGTGACAAAATAAATGTTCTAGCTAAGAAACTGCGTAGCAAGATTTAAGCCAGTCAAGCTGAATTAATTATTGAAGAAACAATACAGTGTATTGGTTTGCTTTTTGCTGGTCTCTTTGATTGTGTTAAATGTATTAACAGTACAACATTTTTTCTATTTACCTTTGAAGATTTTCACAGGGTCTTAGACTTAGACAAATTGACATGATGGAAGACAGCATTGCAGCCAGTTCAGCCACTCTGACCAAAATGGCCAAAAAAATAAGGGAGGCATGTGTGTTTGCGATGGAGAGGTTGAGGAGGCGGACAGGTCAGCAGATTGGTGGGAGAAGGGAGTTTGTAGCTATTGATGAGAGCCATTTTCGACACAAACGAAAGGTATGTTTTTAGCTTTAGTTTACAACATTTTGATACTTGTGAAAAACAGTAGTTAATCTAGTTATTTTTTTATATTAATATGATTGTATAATAGTAAAATATATAACTGATTATATCTGTATTGTTTTTTTCCTGTATAATTATGGAAGAGGAAGGATGGCTGGTGGGTGGAGACGGCGGAAGTGGGTATTTGGGATGCTTGGCGTGAATGGAGAGGCAAGGAGGCCAGTTTTGCGCCTTGTAGAGAAGAGATCCAGGGGGCACCTCGTGCCTTTAATAGTTCACCATGTCAGACCAGGGACATCAATTATAAGTGATGAATGGCGTTCCTACCGTGTACTCTCAGGGCTTGGGTACCACCATCATACTGTGAATCACAGTTGGTGGTATGTTGATCCGCGTACTGGGGCTAATACTCAGCACGTGGAGAGGGCCTGGCGCTCTTACAAGGAGCAGATATGGAGACTGAGGGGCAATCGGTCAGAAAGTCTGCTCTCTGACCATTTGACCCTCATAGAGTGGAACGAGTTGCTGGCGAAAAAGCACCACCATGGTGTATTTGGTCGGCTAATGCACGAAATCTCAAAAAAATATAAGTAGGCCTAGGTAGTGTTAATTAATTGTACATGCATATGTTTATATTGTTGTTTGTTTGTTTTATGACAACATAAGTATGCATTAATTGTATTTTTTTATTTATTGTAATTGTAATTTGCCTTTTTTTAATGTTTGTTCAATACCATTGTTCATAGCTTATTTTCAGTTTCTTTTTTTCCCCCTGGGGTGTGTGATCTTAGTCACTGTTTAAAAACACAATTTGTGTTGAAAATAATTATAATGTATTGAGTTTTAAATAAATATTTGTACGTTTTCAACACTTTGACATTTCTTTCCCTTTTCTTAAAATAATACTTATTTTACTTGTGTCTCTTTGGTATCTGCTAGCTTTTGCCACTCATTTATAAATACTTTGAAAAGCATAGCAAGTCCTCACTTTAGATGGGCTCACACCATGTAGTCAACTAATCCGTAGTAACTCATGAGTTAATCATGAATTGAAGTGTTGTTAAGTGCTTGTTAAAGATGCAGTAACACAAACTATCCGTAGGCATATTTCTGAAGGCATGTCCAAATAGAATAATACATATTTGTGTCCAGGTTATGTTTGCCACTCATTTATAAATGCTTTGTAAAGCATAGCAAGTCCTCACTTTAGATGGGCTCACACCATATAGTCAACTTATCAGTAGTAACTCATGAGTTAATCATGAATTGAAGTTTTTTTAAGTGCTTGTTAAAGATGCAGTAACACTAACTATCCGTAGGCATAGTTCTGAAGGCATGTCCAAATAGAATAATACATATTTGTGTCCAGGTTATGTTTGCAATTCATTTATAAATGCTTTGTAAAGCATAGAAAGTGCTCACTTTAGAGGTTAGGTTATAACCTAATTGGTAAGTATTTGTAACATGTGTATTAACACCCCAGCTATTAGTTGAGGCCTATTTCTAAATCATAACATTTTATTTAAGGCATGAAGGTAAAATTACTTTTTTAGAAGGCTTATTTACTATGAACAAACCATTTATAACTGTTTGAAAAAATGCTTTACTAATGATACGTTATGTATGAACAATAAATAGCTAATGGTGAACAAACCATTATTTAATAGTTTTTTAGAAGGCTTATTTACTATGAACAAACCATTTATAACTGTTTGAAGAAATGCTTTACTAATGATACGTTATGTATGAACAATAAATAACTTATGGTGAACAAACCATTATTTAATAGTTTTTTAGAAGGCTTATTTACTATGAACAAACCCATTTATAACTGTGTGAAGAAATGCTTTACTAATGATACGTTATGTATGAACAATAAATAACTAATGGTGAACAAACCATTACCCAATAGGTAAAAAATGCTTAATAAATGATGAATTGTGTGTAGTTATTATAAAGTGTTACCCGCAAGGGTTTCTTGTCGGTTCTTTGACGTCTCTTGTATTTCCACAACGAGACAGTGGGGGCTATCTGAGCCATGGTTGAGAAGGAATTGGGGGAAAGGATCTTTGGCTTTGACTCGCTGAAGTACATGAACTGCGATATGCCGCCGGTTGCCGCGAGGCACCATCGCCCGGCAGAGGGCAGCCGGCAGCAGGCAGAAAGTGGAAGAACCAGAGACGTCGCAGAACCCGACAAAGTCGTTTGTGATTCATAATATCGTCTGGAGGCGCGCACAGCTTTTGGCCGTGATAATATGTATTATATGTTATAGATATCTATTTATTATATGATATTATTTAGATATAGAGCTCCAGGACTGCAACGCAAGTGTTGTACACTTCCTTGTTATTTGGATAACTGTTCTGCTTTTGGTGTTATGGCGCATAACACGTCGGACTCTCGTCTCTGGTATTTCTACAACAAGACTCGTAGTGGGGGTTACCTCAGCCAAGGTTGAGAATGAATTGAGGGGGGGGGGGGAAAGAACTTTGGCTTTGACTCCCTCTTCTTTCTAGGTTAATTATCACTCTATTCTGGACACTCACGACGTCCCCACAACACACCTTTTGGTCAGTGTTTGGCTAGAAGCTTTGGGTGAAACATTGGAGACAACTGGTCCCCACAAGGAACATTAACATTGTGTTTGAAATGTCCCCACAAAGCATGTTATTAAAGTGATCTCAGAAAGAGCTGGGCTGGGCAGGAACAGATATTTTGACTATGAATGTATCGTTTATTTTCTCGACGGCCTGGTGTATATCGGCATGCATGTCATCCAAGAGATTTGTCGGAATCTGTCGTTAATCTTAATCATGTTTTACAGTGGACATCAAATTGACATGATATGTTTTCAGAATGTAAAATAGTCATTGTGAAATGTTTTTTGTTTTTGTTTTTTTCACAGATGACCACAGTTGGAGAAGATGCCCTGCTAGATGGGGGCTCGAAGCCTGTCCTTTCAAACACCGAAGGGGATGATGATGCTACTCGTCCGATAATCACTAAACAGGTACATTCATGTTTATCACTTCAAATGTAATTATAGTCTCTCTCATAGCCTTGCATTTTCAGTTTTTGTGTTTTTAAAGCTAGCCAAAATGGGAAAGGAAGTATATTAGGTTGTGTTCTGGTTTAAATAAATACAGCCAAACAGTTTAATGTAATGCAACTATAAGATGTATGGTAGTGGGATATTTAAAATATATTTTAACCTTCAGAGGGACTTTCTTTCTAGGTTAATTATCACTATATTCTGGACACTCACGACGTCCCCACAACACACCTTTTAGTCAGTGTTTGGCTAGAAGCTTTGGGTGAAACATTGGAGACAACTGGTCCCCACAGGGAACATTAACATTGTGTTTGAAATGTCCCCACAAAGCATGTTATTAAATTGATCTCAGAAAGAGCTGGGCTGGGCAGGAACAGATATTTTGACTATGAATGTATCGTTTATTTTCTCTACGGCCTGGTGTATATCGGCATGCATGTCATCCAAGAGATTTGTCGGAATCTGTCGTTAATCTTAATCATGTTTTACAGTGGACATCAAATTGACATGTTTTCAGAATGTAAAATAGTCATTGTGAAATGTTTTTTGTTTTTGTTTTTTTCACAGATGACCACAGTTGGAGACGATGCCCTGCTAGATGGGGGCTCGAAGCCTGTCCTTTCAAACACCGAAGGGGATGATGATGCTACTCGTCCGATAATCACTAAACAGGTACATTCATGTTTATCACTTCAAATGTAATTATAGTCTCTCTCATAGCCTTGCTTTTTCAGTGTTTGTGTTTTTAAAGCTAACCAAAATGGGAAAGGAAGTATATTAGGTTGTGTTCTGGTTTAAATAAATACAGCCAAACAGTTTAATGTAATGCAACTACAAGATGTATGGTAGTGGGATATTTAAAATATATTTTAACCTTCAGAGGGACTTTCTTTCTAGGTTAATTATCACTCTATTCTGGACACTCACGACGTCCCCACAACACACCTTTTAGTCAGTGTTTGGCTAGAAGCTTTGGGTGAAACATTGGAGACAACTGGTCCCCACAAGGAACATTAACATTGTGTTTGAAATGTCCCCACAAAGCATGTTATTAAAGTGATCTCAGAAAGAGCTGGGCTGGGCAGGAACAGATATTTTGACTATGAATGTATGGTTTATTTTCTCTACGGCCTGGTGTATATCGGCATGCATGTCATCCAAGAGATTTGTCGGAATCTGTCGTTAATTTTAATCATGTTTTACAGTGGACATCAAGTTGACATGATATGTTTTCAGAATGTAAAATAGTCATTGTGAAATGTTTTTTGTTTTTGTTTTTTTCACAGATGACCACAGTTGGAGACGATGCCCTGCTAGATGGGGGCTCGAAGCCTGTCCTTTCAAACACCGAAGGGGATGATGATGCTACTCGTCCGATAATCACTAAACAGGTACATTCATGTTTATCACTTCAAATGTAATTATAGTCTCTCTCATAGCCTTGCTTTTTCAGTGTTTGTGTTTTTAAAGCTAGCCAAAATGGGAAAGGAAGTATATTAGGTTGTGTTCTGGTTTAAATAAATACAGCCAAACAGTTTAATGTAATGCAACTACAAGATGTATGGTAGTGGGATATTTAAAATATATTTTAACCTTCAGAGGGACTTTCTTTCTAGGTTAATTATCACTCTATTCTGGACACTCACGACGTCCCCACAACACACCTTTTAGTCAGTGTTTGGCTAGAAGCTTTGGGTGAAACATTGGAGACAACTGGTCCCCACAAGGAACATTAACATTGTGTTTGAAATGTCCCCACAAAGCATGTTATTAAAGTGATCTCAGAAAGAGCTGGGCTGGGCAGGAACAGATATTTTGACTATGAATGTATGGTTTATTTTCTCTACGGCCTGGTGTATATCGGCATGCATGTCATCCAAGAGATTTGTCGGAATCTGTCGTTAATTTTAATCATGTTTTACAGTGGACATCAAGTTGACATGATATGTTTTCAGAATGTAAAATAGTCATTGTGAAATGTTTTTTGTTTTTGTTTTTTTCACAGATGACCACAGTTGGAGACGATGCCCTGCTAGATGGGGGCTCGAAGCCTGTCCTTTCAAACACCGAAGGGGATGATGATGCTACTCGTCCGATAATCACTAAACAGGTACATTCATGTTTATCACTTCAAATGTAATTATAGTCTCTCTCATAGCCTTGCTTTTTCAGTTTTTGTGTTTTTAAAGCTAGCCAAAATGGGAAAGGAAGTATATTAGGTTGTGTTCTGGTTTAAATAAATACAGCCAAACAGTTTAATGTATTGCAACTATAAGATGTATGGTAGTGGGATATTTAAAATATATTTTAACCTTCAGAGGGACTTTCTTTCTAGGTTAATTATCACTCTATTCTGGACACTCACGACGTCCCCACAACACACCTTTTAGTCAGTGTTTGGCTAGAAGCTTTGGGTGAAACATTGGAGACAACTGGTCCCCACAAGGAACATTAACATTGTGTTTGAAATGTCCCCACAAAGCATGTTATTAAAGTGATCTCAGAAAGAGCTGGGCTGGGCAGGAACAGATATTTTGACTATGAATGTATCGTTTATTTTCTCGACGGCCTGGTGTATATCGGCATGCATGTCATCCAAGAGATTTGTCGGAATCTGTCGTTTATCTTAATCATGTTTTACAGTGGACATCAAATTGACATGATTTGTTTTCAGAATGTAAAATAGTCATTGTGAAATGTTTTTTGTTTTTGTCTTTTTCACATATGACTACAGTTGGAGACGATGCCCTGCTAGATGGGGGCTCGAAGCCTGTCCTTTCAAACACAGAAGGGGATGATGATGCTACTCGTCCGATAATCACTAAACAGGTACATTCATGTTTATCACTTCAAATGTAATTATAGTCTCTCTCATAGCCTTGCATTTTCAGTTTTTGTGTTTTTAAAGCTAGCCAAAATGGGAAAGGAAGTATATTAGGTTGTGTTCTGGTTTAAATAAATACAGCCAAACAGTTTAATGTAATGCAACTATAAGATGTATGGTAGTGGGATATTTAAAATATATTTTAACCTTCAGAGGGACTTTCTTTCTAGGTTAATTATCACTCTATTCTGGACACTCACGACGTCCCCACAACACACCTTTTAGTCAGTGTTTGGCTAGAAGCTTTGGGTGAAACATTGGAGACAACTGGTCCCCACAAGGAACATTAACATTGTGTTTGAAATGTCCCCACAAAGCATGTTATTAAAGTGATCTCAGAAAGAGCTGGGCTGGGCAAGAACAGATATTTCGACCATGAATGTATGGTTTATTTTCTCTACGGCCTGGTGTATATCGGCATGCATGTCATCCAAGAGATTTGTCGGAATCTGTCGTTAATCTTAATCATGTTTTACAGTGGACATCAAATTGACATATGTTTTCAGAATGTAAAATAGTCATTGTGAAATGTTTTTTGTTTTTGTTTTTTTCACAGATGACCACAGTTGGAGACGATGCCCTGCTAGATGGGGGCTCGAAGCCTGTCCTTTCAAACACCGAAGGGGATGATGTTGCTACTCGTCCGATAATCACTAAACAGGTACATTCATGTTTATCACTTCAAATGTAATTATAGTCTCTCTCATAGCCTTGCTTTTTCAGTTTTTGTGTTTTTAAAGCTAGCCAAAATAGGAAAGGAAGTATATTTTGGTTGTGTTCTGGTTCAAATGAAGACAGCCAAAAAGTTTAATGTGATGCAACTATAAGATGTATGGTAGTGGGATATTTAAAATATATTTTAACCTTCAGAGGGACTTTCTTTCTAGTTTAATTATCACTCTATTCTGGACACTTACGATGTCCCCACAACACACCTTTTAGTCAGTGTTTGGCTAGAAGCTTTGGGTGAAACATTGGAGACAACTGGTCCCCACAGGGAACATTAACATTGTGTTTGAAATGTCCCCACAAAGCCTGTTATTAAAGTGTGTTCTCAGAACGAGCTGGGCTGGGCAGGAACAGATATTTTGACTTTGAATGTTTAATTAATTTTTTCTGCGGCCTGGTGTATATCGGCATGCATCTCATCCAAGAGATTTTGTCAGAATCAGTCGTTAATCTTAATCATGTTATCATGTTAATCTTGACAACTGGTCCCCACAAGGAACTTTAACATTGTGTTTGAAATGTCCCCACCAAGACTATTTTAGATATATGTAATGTATAAACTCAAGATGTCGTAATATGCAGCACAAAAAGCGGACTCAATCTGGAGTTCTAAGCCGCAAACTAATATGGTATATCTACCTATGTCAGATAGACAACAACTCCCATGTTAGTTCCTGACATTATCAAACTATCTTTAGTTATTTTTGTGATTGTGCCACCCCGAGCGGCAAAATGTAATATTTTAAACCAATAGGTATTTGATTCAGCTGCCAATAGTTTAATGGTAAATGTTTGCGCTGTTGTTTTTATGTACAGATCCCAAATGAAAATGAGATTTTCGTCCCAAGACTGAGACAAACTAAAAGCATCATAGTAAGTGGCAAAAATGACATTTGTTCATAGTGTGGATCAACCATATACAAGTATTCTATACAAATGTATACATTTTCTTTTTTAATTAAAAAAATTTAATGTATCTGTATGGCTCTACTGTACGGAACTTATCTGGATTGTTTAGGGCTTCAATCAATAATAATTTTCATCAACTAATCAGTTGATTACTTTCTCAATAAATAATTTTTCTAATTTGTGCTCTATAATACCAGAGAACAGTTTAAAATGGGCTTAAAGAAAAAGTGATGCACAAGTCGATATCATTCAGCGTAATTTAAGATCTACTGTCCCAAAACCTAAAAGATTATTAAAATGTAAATGACAACAAAGCAAATTCCCTCACTTAAAACTCAAAATCATAAAATGTTTAGCCTTTTTCAAGAAAATGTATTTACAACTAAAATGATTGTTCCCATTTACTTCTTCTGTTTTTAGATGAAAGACACCGTTCTTGACGATTCTGTTCAACTATATGATTCCACATCAGAGAGTTCAGATGAGTACATTCCAGATTCCAGCTGCGACAGTGAAGATAGTGATGTTGCCCTCAAACTAAACAAAAGAAAAAAATATCAATCTCTTGATGACTTGCTGAATGACTCTGACTCAATGAGTACTCCTGTCTGTGAAACCGCAACGTCGGACAGCATGACCTTTGACAGCCAAAGCCTTACTTCTGAAGCCACTGGAGCAGAAGATGAACCCTGTTCAAGTCTGAACAAAAATGACAGTATAGTTGTTGGTGAATGCCAAAAGAGAAGTGGAAGCAGAGTGTACGACAAGAGACATTACTGTTTGTATTGCTCTAAGTCTTATGCTAAGATGGCAAGGCATCTAGAAAGTGCACATGGAAAGGAATCCGATGTGGCTAAATCTTTTAGCTTTCCAAAGGGTTCAAAGGAGAGAAAAATGCAGCTAGATTATATTCGCAACAGGGGAAACTATGCTCACAATGCTGCAGTTATGGAGTCAGGAAAGGGGGAACTAGTGCCATTTAAACGACCACCTGAAAAAGCGCAGGGAAATGACTTCATGCATTGTGCATACTGCCAAGGACTTTTTTCAAGAAAAGTCTTGTGGCGGCACATGAAGAATTGCAGATTTAAACCTGGATCAGTCACCTCTAAACCAGGAAAAAACCGTGTTCAGTCCATCTGTACATACACAGGGCCTGTGCCTTCACTTGTCACTGAAAAGCTATGGGGAGTAATCAGTGCCATGAATCCTGGCCCAATCACAGATCAAATAAAAAACGACCAAGTCATTATTGATGTGGGGCAACACTTATTAAACAAAGGAGGGACATCAGATAAGAATCAACAGTGTGTTCGGGAGAAGATGCGAGAAATGGGAAGGCTGATCTACAATGCCAGGAAAGTCACCAACCTAAAAAAAATGGAAGATCTGATAAATCCTAAAAATTACATGGAGACGATCAAAGCTGTCAAGAAGACATGTGGTTATGACAGTGAAACAAACATGTTTTTGATTCCATCACTAGCAACCAAACTTGGGAATGCTCTTGTTAAAGTAAGCAAACTCTTAAAGGCTCAGGGTTTAATCTCAAACGACAAAGAGCTTGCAAAAAATGCTAGCGAGTTTCTAGATGTCCATGGTGAAAAGTGGAATGAGCTGATATCAGCAACAGCATTAAGGAACATCCGGGAAGCAAAGTGGAATGTGCCCACTCTCATGCCCTTTACTGAGGACGTCCAGAAAATGCACACGTACCTCAGTCGAGTCCAAGAGGGTTGTTTCAGTTCACTGTCTGAACATCCTTGTACAAAAGCCTGGATGGAGCTGGCAAAGGTGTGTCTGACCCAGATCATTTTATTCAACCGTCGCAGGGAGGGAGAGGTGGCAAGCATGCCCTTAACTGCGTTTACATCACGAGACACCTCTGACCCGCATGATGATGTAGACTGGGCACTGTCTGAAGTGGAGAAGAAACTGTGCAGAAACTTTTCACGGATTATAATCAGGGGAAAACGTGGTCGCCCTGTTCCTATTCTCCTGACACCCAAAATGCTCACTTCACTAGAACTGCTTGTTGGGCAGAGGGAGGCTTGTGGCGTTCTAAAAGAAAATTGTTACCTCTTTGCAAGACCAGAATGTATGACACATTTTCGGGGTTCAGACTGCATCCGTGGCTTTGCCAAAATCTGCGGTGCTAAGTGTCCAAAGTCATTGACGTCGACAAGACTCAGAAAGCATGCCGCAACTCTTTCAACTGTGCTGAACATGACAAACACAGAAATGGACCAGTTGGCCAACTTTCTGGGGCATGATATAAGAATACACCGCGAATACTACAGACTACCTGAGAAGACCCTGCAACTCGCTAAGATTAGCAAACTCTTAATGGCACTTGAGCAAGGAAGATTAGCAGAATTTCATGGCAAGAACTTGGATGAAATTGGGATAGGTCCAGATGGTAGGTTTTTTCCTATTTTTTATTTTTTGTGTTTTGATATCAATGATTGATAACTAGTATGAATGATAACTTGTATGAATTCCACAGAAAAGGTTTTTGAAAGTGAAGATGAAAGCCCACAGGAGGCACACTGTTCATCTACTGCTGATGGTATGTAATGTCAATTGTAAGTGTCATTTGGGGACATATGGAATAACTATTAAGGAATTTAAAGCTAAAATTATGCAAAGAATCTAACATAATCCATGGGATACTTCAATCAAACTTAAGTCCTTAAAAAAACACTTTACTGTATTGCCTGCTCAGGTAAAGTTGACCTCAAGAGTTGGTTGGCACTTGGTTATTTCTAACCATCAACAACTTTAATGATTGAATACACATGTTTTCACTAAATACAACAAACATCCCTGCAAAAAAGGACATAAATTGGGTTTTGTCTTCAAGCTATAGTACATGTAAAGTATGTGTCTTACTGGTAATGTTGATTTTTGATTATTTTCCATAACCATCAGCAGAAGAGACTCTTCCTCACATCGAGAGCCCTGAAATTCCACCAACCAAGAAGCGAAGACAACGGCCGTTGGTTGAAATGCCGGAAGAAGTCGGCGCTATGAGGCCTTCCTCACAAGGTGAACTCTTTACACATGTCTTTTGTACGTCAGTAAAGATTGTCTGTTCCTCTTTGGAAATGGATTTTATTCAGTTTACCAATTTAAAGTTGTATCAGTTATAACAGCCCTATCAGAATATACAAAGGTTGGGGGATGAATTGTCATTAGTTTATTTTCAATGCATATGCCTATAATGGGGGGATTTATGCAATATCTGTTTGGAAATTGAAAGCTAAGATGATGCATATTAGCTTTCAATTGGCTCACGTGGCATACTTAATCAAACATGCAGATTTGCACAATTTATTTGTTTTCCTTTTAGCTGTTCCTTTTCCCCAGTGTTGATTTCAGTTAAGTTCAAGTGGCAGAATGCACAAATCAATGTTTGACTGAAAGTGTTTTATCCATAAGTAGAGTGCACATAAGTTTACTTTCTGCTTTACTGTAGATACTGGCTTATTCTGTATACCAAATTCCAGCACACATTCCTAACCCTTTGAATTACAATTTTCTCTGCCCACTTTAAGGTAAAGCTGCAAAGAAGAAAAAACCCTGGCAGCCGACAGAGGTCCAGGCAGTCGAGAGGCACATGACTCGCTTTTTCAGGGTTGAACCAGAAGCACTACAGAACCGGGATTGGCAGAACCTTAAATTCTACATTCATAACCGAATTAAGTCCTACAAAAAGAAGTGGCAATGAAAATAGTTTATACATTGCATGTATAATGTATAATATTATACATTACACATGTATAATAATTTTTAATTATTATACATGTATATATATCCACGTAATTGAAACATGAGTCTGAAAGAAGTTTAATTATTATAGATTTAAATTTCAGGTAGTCGTTCAGTACTATCATTTTGCTCAGAAAGGCCAAAAAGGGCATAATTTTAAAAGAATATGGTGACGTTTCTACCTTGATTCTGTATTTCCAGATGCTTTGTATCCAACAAATCTTGTTGAAGGGCCAATAAAAGCCCAAAAATGAGTGAGACCTCAATAAAAGTTTACTTTTGCAATTTAAATGTGTAATTCATGTCTT
Organism: Gadus morhua; assembly: GCF_902167405.1. Classification (NCBI taxonomy): domain Eukaryota; kingdom Metazoa; phylum Chordata; class Actinopteri; order Gadiformes; family Gadidae; genus Gadus; species Gadus morhua. Next base: position 27,578,625 of record NC_044053.1, read on the forward strand.
GGAATTCAAGAGGTAGTTAATCTTAGCATTGTTGCATAGTTTAAGGAGATTGACTGAAACTGTAGTTGGGTGATTATGGTTGATATTCTAAGCCGGAAATGACATACTTGTGACTAAAAATTGAAAAAGTAGAAAGCTTTGACTTGAAACTATCCAGCTTCTATCTTTCAATCCTTCGTACTAGGTGAATAAATACCCGTTTACTGCATCCTTAAATGTTAATTTAATTCTCACTCATATTCCTAGCAATATCAATCTTAATCTGCAATGTTGATTGATTTTTATCAATCATTAATGTACTACTGTCTTAATACTACTTGGTTTTAGATTTACAAATGCAGTAATATGGATAGAGGTGTAATTTTACATTTCAATGTAATGTATAGTTGTTGCAAGGTCCCCACTAATCGCATAGGAATTTGTGTGAATTATGCAAAATATATGTATATGAAGTCCTCATCAGCCATGTTTACTGGTTTTTTAAAAGTCCCCATAAAGCATGGTCAAAACACTACTTCATCATTTCAACAATTTGAAGTTGTGTATAAGCTTGCACAGCATTTGTGAGTATACCAGATTTTTTTCATACCTGTAGAACCTTTAGAAAGGGTGGTCCCCGCAAGTGATGCTCAGAACGTTGGTCCCCATCCAACATGAAAACCAGTGTGTGTGTGTGTGTGTGTGTGTGTGTGTGTGTGTGTGTGTGTGTGTGTGTGTGTGTGTGTGTGTGTGTGTGTGTGTGTGTGGGGCAGGGATGGAAATTAACACCCGCATTAATTTGTATGGTGGCGGGTGAATTGTGTCACTTCACCCGCCACTGTGTCGGGTAATACTTTCCAGTAAGGTCCAATCAAATTAGCATATTTAATACATCCACAACCATTACTGTCAACATCCGGTCCCCTTCTTCTTCTACGCCTCTTTTGCTGAACTGCAACTGTCCGGCATCCGGGATAATATACCGGTAACAGGGCTCTCAAGTCTCACGCATTCAGCGTGAGACACACGCAATTCAACCCATGCACACGCTCACACGCCACACTTCGTATTTCCCACTATTAAATAGTGTTACAGGTAGGAATCAAATGGGTTTCCCGTACGAAGGGTAACCAGACGTCGTCTTTGGCCCGGACATGCCCTCTTTTTGAGACACTTTTAAAAAATGTGTGGCGGAATTTAAAAATCGTCCGGGATTTTATTAAAGCCTAATAGGCCTACATGTTCTCATTGAATTTGCGTTGCATTTCTTTGGGTCGTTCGCAAACTAGTTAGGCTACGCCCTCCCCTACTCAGTTCTGTTCGCTTTGCATTGGTGGAAGTGAGTAGGGGGAGTGGTTAAGTAGAGCCTTCAGATTGGACGGTTTGACTTACGCAGTTACTGTCGTATATTTATTTTTTTAACATTATTGTTTTATAGGGGAAAACATTAACAAATTTCTCCCACAGGGGATTGATAACGTTCTATCTATTGAACAGAAAGAAACATTTGGTCATACTTTACATATTTTATCACAGCATTGGCCTACTGAATGCCACAGATATGTTTCCAGCATTGGACTGAATGCCACATAAATATATAATTATGTTTTTACACGTTTGCGACGTTTAAAAGTTCAGGGTATAAAGTTCAAATACATGCCATTACTTATATTGCTTAAGCTAATAGCCTTTTGAGGCAGTGTTTTTTCTGAATATTAGTGTTAAGGGCCAATAATGCTTACTATCATACGTTAGTTACCATGTATTTTGACACATTTGTATTCAGGCACTAATTAGATTGACTTATGAGGGTGTGGCCATGCATTTTGTTTTATTGTTAATAGCCTATGTCAATTTGTTTTTTATTGAAAATACTTTGTATAGATGCATTATCCCCAAACTTGTCATCATAACACCCTTGACATTAACATGGCAGATAACTATGTATTGTTTATCATATGCGGTAAGAGTGTAACATTTTCAACTCAGTTCCTTGGTAGCACCTACTTACAGTAAGAATCACTTCTGTTGGAAAAAATTATGTGTATGAAAAACACTTTTCTTATCTATTGTTACTATTAAATTGTTTAAAATATACGGATATATATATATTAAAAAAAAAGTGGCTGGTAAAAAAGATGAGTGGCTGGTAGATTTTTAAATCTACCAGCCACAGTGGCTGGTGGGCAAAAAAGTTAATTTCCATCTCTGGTGTGGGGGTGTCTGTGTGTAGTCTTGTTTTGTTTTTCCATGTCATCAGAATGATTATTGAGTGTATTTCACAATATATTCTCAGCCATGGCAACATGTCTGTATTTGGCGGGATGACTCTGTGGGGAGACTCCCCGGCCGTCCGAGCAGCCTTGAAACACCACATCCCCATCAGGTCAAACAGTTTAGAACAACCTGGACCAGAAGGACGCCCCCTGACTGGATACATTAAGTACAGAGAAGGGGGAGAGAGAGAGAGAGAGAGAGAGAGAGAGAGAGAGAGAGGGAGAGAGAGAGAGAGAGAGAAATACATAAATAAAGATACTTAAATAGAGATAGAGAGAGAGATACATAGAGAGAGCATTTCAGGATCTCATACAGGAGTTTCTGGCTGCCCTTTATTTTTTTCTGTCCTTCATCGATACTGGTGTCAATCTGCTCTCAGAAGAACCACCAACCTCCAGGAAAGATAAACTCCTCCTCTACCAGAGCGGTGTGCACAAGGCCTTACAGAGAGAGAATGAACACCTGGATTTGTTCCTCCGATTCCTCCTGGGCCTGACTGAAGTCCAGTTCTCCGTGGTTTCCCCGATAAAGAGACAAAAAATGTACGAACCCAACAAATCTGAGACTGCTTATTGTAGAAGTCATTTGGGATCGCGTTTCTCTTTCACGGCGCAGAAGAGAAGAGAGAGGAGAGGAGAGGAGAGAGAGAGAGAGGGGAGAAGGGGAGGGAGAGCGACAGACAGACAGACAGAGAGAGAGAGAGAATGATTAATCATCCTGTGAATGATTAATCATCCTGTGGATTAATTGTTAGAGTTTGAGATTGTACACAAAACCAGTTTCACATCAAAAGGAAAGACAGCGAACCCAAGCACTGCTTCGGGACCACTATAGTTCTAGTTCTAGTTCTAGATATAGTTGGGACCGAGACGCTCTGAGGGGTCCATCCTGCAGACCCCCCGGAGAGGAGCCCCAGCAGCAGCAGCAGTACCCCCCCCCCCATGCTGAGTGTGGAGGGGGGTCGTCTGGTCTCCTGAAGGTCTGAACCGGCGGGACTCGAGGGGAGGGAGGAGGCGGACCCGCTCGACCAATGGGAATTCAGAAAGGCGGTGGCGTCATTAGTTACCAAGTGGACCTCAACAGTTGAAGTGGAAATAAGTGAAGCAACCGAACGGACAGAAGAGCACCAGAGAGGCCTGGTAGACCTCGGTGTTAACAGATTAAACACAGACACGCACACACACACACACACACACACACACACACACACACACACACACACACACACACACACACACACACACACACACACACACACACACACAGATTTATTTGACTTTTGTAGGAAAGTCTGCACTAAATCATCTAGGACCACCACTGGACTCGGAGACGAGGTGACGGCTGTCGGGTCCCACTGACCGTCCTTAGCGTCCTAACCCTCAGCCTAACATTAACCCCTCCACCTCTCCTAACCATAACCTCTGACCCCGCCACACACCTTACCCTAGCCCACAGACTCCCCTCACTACCATCCTACCCTTCGTCACCTCCAGGGCTCTAAATTAACACCCGCCAACCTGCCAAATGCGGGTGAAAATTCATTTTGGCGTGTATTAAAAAAAACTCACTAGCCGGCTTGGCCGGTGATAAATGAGTAACTTTACCATCTATTTCGCGGGACGCGTGAGCACGGTTTCTATGGGAACGCATCCGTCGAGGCTGCTGTACTAGGGGAGGGGGCGTAGGTCACTCTTGGGTTGGAAAAAACTATAGACGCCGGTACAAATACAAATACAGACACAAACACAAACAAGATGTGGCGATGGTTGGGACAGCCGGCCATCAAGAGAAAGGATATTCCTACCAAAGAGGTAGGGGAGGAGGAGGATATTGGACCTCGCGAAAAAAAAAGAAGGAAATTTAACTGTAAATGGCTAACTGGTCGTGAGTGGCTCGTGTATGATCACGAAAACAGAGTAATGTTCTGTCAGGATTGCCGAATGTATGCTAAAGAAAAACACAAAACGAATAATTTCGTGGTAGGAACCAATCATTTCAAAGTAGAAGCAGTAAAGGATCATGAAAGTGCCCGAAGTCATCAGGAGAGCCTGAGGACGAAAACCGCCAAGACGTGTCGTATCGAAGAGAGTTAAGCTGGAAGGAGCCTTGCCTTAATGAAGACGTCCGAGTTCGAGAAGATGGAGCTACTTTTTCGCAATGCCCACGCCATCGGGAAAAAAGGCAGGCCTTTCACCGACTTCGCATGGATGTGTGAGTAAGTGGATTAACTTTATTATTTACATGTTTCAGACTCATTACATTTTATACGGTATATTGACAGTACTATTTTAGTAACTATTTTAAAGTTCAGCCTCACACTTTATCAGTCACATAACATGCAAAGGTTTAACATGAATATATCATGTGGCCACCACGATTGCCCTAATACAAGCATTTTTATATATGTGTTTTTGGTTATTATTTATTTCAGGGTTGATAGAAAGAAAGGCTTGAAGATAGGAGAGACATACACAAATGACTATCAGGCAAAAGAGTTCATTCACTACATAGCGGAGGATGTGAGGAGAAAGATGAGGGCAAGATTGTCAGATGTCAAGTTCATCTCTGTCATGTCAGACGGATCCCTGGACAGTGCAGTGATTGAAGAAGAGATGGTCTATGCCAGGAGTGCCAGTGAGGGGAAGATCAAAGTTGATTTTGTCGGGATAAAAGCTGTTTCAAAGCCAGATGCTACAAGCATAGCTGAAGCTTTGTGTAATGTAATGGAGAGTGAAGTCAGCACTGATTGGAAGAGCAAGCTGGTGGCCATCACCACAGATGGAGCAGCTGTAATGACAGGAGTCAACAATGGTGTAGTTACCAAGCTGCGTGCAGACCGATCGTATGTGCTGGGGATCCATTGCATGGCCCATAGACTTGAGCTCGCCTTTTCAGATGCGGAAAAATGAGGAAAAATGTGATGGCCAAGAAGGTTGAGGACCTGTTGAGTGGACTCTACACCTTGTATCACAAGAGTGGAGTAAACAGGGCCAGCCTAAAGAAACACTTCGGGGAGCTCCACATGAAGGCTTTGATGCCAACCAGAGTAGGTGGAACCAGGTGGCTGCCACATCTCCTCAAAGCACTAGACCATTTCCTCAGGGGCTATGCTGCTGTTGTACGCCACTTACAGGAAAAGGTATGATAATTTATAGCCTACTAAAACCAACAGTGTAGGTGGATCATTTAATATTTGTGCCTTGCTTAATACATTTACATGTAAAACACATGTCTGTCAGTGATATAAACAGGTAGGAGACACAATACAAGCCAAGAATTGCATTGGAAAAACAAAATAAATATGAGACTAAAATCATATTTGCATAATAATTTGGAATTCAGTGTAAATGTTGTCTGTGATTTAATGCTGTCGTTTTGTTTGTAGGCCCAGGAGGAGACCACTGTCAGTGTTCAGAGGGCAAAGGCCAAGGGCTTCCTTAACATAGCAAAGGATGGCGGAGTCCTACGGTTTTGCTGTCTTCTCCAAGACATCATCTTTCAATTGAGCAACCTTTCCAAGTCACTGCAGAAGTCAGCAGTAACCCTGGCTGAGGCTCATAGCTGCCTGTCCTCCTCTCAGGCTGTCATAGAAAAGTACAAGTCAAGGTATAGAATAGAATACTTTTTTTCATTCTGCCCATGAGACATGAAAAGAACAAAATGCAGAACTCAGGTCTCGGTATAATGATAAATAAGAACAATAAATACTAATTAAAATCACCATCTAAAATATGGTGAGTATGTATTATGTATATTTATGCATAAGATATGTATCATATGTCATACAATTCATTATTTGATTTTAGGTTGTGTTAGTGTGTTTTTCACACTTTTTTCACAATATGTATGTAAAGATAGATAATTAATCAAACCCATCCATTCATCTCTGCACAACTGTAGACCCGGGCCTAAGCTGAGAGCAGCACTGGAGACGGACATCTATGAGGGAGTCCTTCTGAAACCGACAAAGCCTGACCAGCATGACAAGTCCAAGAATGATCTCATAGATGCCATGTGCCAGTGCATCACTTCTAGGTTTGCCGATGTAAACAGTGGTGTCCTGAAGGCAATGCGACTGATAAATTTCCAGTGCTGGCCAGAGACAGACACAAGTGCAGGTCAGTAATAATTAAAATGTAATGAACAAATATATTCCCATTTTATGTTTTAAGACAACTCCTTAAAGCTGCAGTCTGTAGTTTGGAGAAAAAAGTGGACTTAGCCAGAAAATTTGAATGAGTACAGCCTCCAGGTCCCTCCTCCTTCCTCTCTGCTGTGCTGCAGCTCTGCTTTCTAAGACCCTCTCCACAGATATAAATATAACAAATATAACACAAAAATAGTTATAGGCTGCAGCTTTAACTTTGTATCAATGTTTTTCCCCTTTGTTCTCAGATTTTGGTGATGATGATGTAGACCAGGTTATTAGTCACTTCCGACCTCTTCTACTGACAGCTGGAGTGGATATTGACTTGATTCCAGATCAATGGACCATTCTGAAAACACAACTTTACACTGCAGGTTTCAGCCAAGGTACTGTTGAATGAAGTTTAAGAAAATGAAGTCTGATGTGACTCTTTAACAATAGTCTTGAGTAGGTCATTTGTTAAAGGTACAATCCAAATGTGATGCCATCTTTTACTAACTAAATTTGCATTTGTTTTCCATGTGCTTGAAAGTCACTGAAAGTGCATACCGTAACATCTCATTTTGTATTGTCTGTCTGACCCTGCAACAGGGACCATTGAGAAGACATGGCCTGCAGTAAACAGAATGCTGCACCATGAGTGTCCTGATGTCCTACACCTGTTTGATGCCCTGCTCACCATTCCGACAAGTACAGCGGACTGTGAGAGGGGGTTTAGTGTCATGAAGCAGGTTAAGAGTGACTGGCGCTCAAGCCTGAAAGGGGAGACACTAGCTGACCTTTTGAAAACACAGTTGTGCTCACCGGACATCAAAGACTTCGACCCACGCAAAGAAAAGCCATAGAAATCTGGCATGGTGACAGTGTGCGCACACACCGGCCACACTTTGTGAGGAAGAAAAATGTAACTGATGTAAATGGGGGCTCTGAGTCAGAGTCCTCAGAGAGCTCTGCCTCTGATGATGTTTAACCTGTCTCTTTGTACATAATATATTTGTGTAATTTTGTACATTATCTGCACTAAAACATGTTTAGAGTTGTTTAAAGTTTTAAGTTGTAAAACGCTGGCCCCAGCCCCACCTTCTGGCGGTTAGGATTTAATTTTAATTGGATATACATTCCCAACTACACTGTAAGATGAATTTAAAGCTTTAGTTAATAAAATGATCAAATGAATTCAGTGGCTCTCATAATCTGTCTTTTTTGCACGGGAAAAAATGTGGCTAGTGGAAATTCTGATTGGCTGGTAACTTCAGAAACTTACCAGCCACATTGGCTGGTGATCAAAAAAGTTAATTTAGAGCCCTGGTCACCTCCTTCTCCCATAGAACCCTCTCCCTACACCACAGCATCAACTCTCACTTCACCACCGTACAAAAACAACATGCACCACTACAACAACACAAAATCATTTCTGCATACAGGAAAAACAAAAACCTCAAAGATCTCCTGGTCACCTCCACCTTCTCCCGTAAACCCACAGATCCACCACCGTCTACCACACACTGCTTCAAACCACACAACTCCATCACCAACCCACATAGCCACACCACTCTACCCATCCTCCACCCCCAAGCATTGATTCCCCCAACACAGTCTACATCATCACATGCACACACCACCACAAACACTCCATTGGAGAAACGAAACATCGCATGATCATCCGACTGAAACAGCAACTCCTCGACATCAAACACCAGCACCTACAAACCACTCTGGTTCAACATTTCACAAAACAACCCGTCACCCACCTCACCATCGCTGGGTTAGAATCAGACCCCAGATGGACCACCCAACAACGCAAACACATAGAGCACCAAAGGATCACCCGGTTACATACACTCACACCCACACGCCTGAAGGAAAAATCCTGAACCATAACACACATTCACCACAACCAGCATACACCCATCACCTATTACACATATACTACACCCACTCTATACGTCCGTCTTACACTTTACATACATTCATCATTTACCATCAATTACACTTTCATCACTTACTATCCATATCACATTCACCTTACACCTATTACACATTCATCATACAGCCACTACACATTCATTATTCATAATACCCCTATTACACATTCATCATACACTACACATTCATTACACCTGCATTACACCCACCACGCACATTATTCACTCATTACACTTATTACACCCACACTACAACCACCACCTACTACAGATTTATTACAGATCCGTCTTTCACTTCACATCCATTCATCGTGTGTGTGTGTGTGTGTGTGTGTGTGTGTGTGTGTATGCGTGTATAATGTGTGTGTGTATAATGTGTTTGTGTGTGTGTGTAAGAAGGACGTCTCAGAGCTGATCCAAAGATAGAGGAAGGACGGGCTCTGACCTCTGACCTCCCATCTGGAGCCTCATGTGACCCGGCCAGAGGACGGGCTCTGACCTCTGACCTCCCACCTGGAGCCCCGTGTGACCCGGCCAGAGGACGGGCTCTGACCCCTGACCTCCCACCTGGAGCCCCATGTGACCCGGCCAGAGGACGGGCTCTGACCTCTGACCTCCCTCCCAGAGCCCCATGTGACCCAGCCAGAGGACGGGCTCCTGATCAACTCTCATCATCACATCACTCATGATCACCGAGCGTCGTGTCCAGGAATGTTTTAATAAAGCGCTGAGAGCAGAACGCTGGGACTCCTGTGAGCTCATTACACCAAACATACACAACGCCTTTAGCTTCATGTTAGCTTCAGTGATAGCCACCTTGGAATAGAGCGCCATCTAGAACGACCTCACACTCCAGCCTCAACGTCATTGAGACCAACTGGAAATACAAGCCGGTAATAAATAAAACTGTTAAACTGGGATTCTGAAAATATAATTTCAGTTCCAATGAACGCTATTACAGTTACTTTTACAGTTACTATTACTATCCCTGATGAATACTGTTATAATATTACTATCACTATTGAATATTATCACAATATTACTATCACTGATGAATCCTGTTATAATATTACTATTGTCAAGTTCTCTCATTTTTTTGTGCATTCTCCACTTGAACGAGATTGGTGCATCCACTCAGAGTTCCTTCTGGGTTTCACTCAGTAAACAAACTGTTTCCTCTTTTTCTTCTTTTATTGAAGTCTCAATTGATGATCAGTTGTAAGTAATTCAGTTGTGAGCAAGGTGAAAAACCATCAAGAAACCACAAAAAGGGTGTTTTACAATGTGATTTTTTTATTTAAATGATTGCATTATTTCCCTTAAATTAATCAAAGTGTAAAATAAATTCTCCCACTGTTTATCATTCTTAATGTTATTCAGGTTTTTTTTTACTTAAACTTAGTTCTTATTATAAATATATAATATTTACTTCTTATTTAAATAATAACATCCCACCATAATCCTTTTAAACATGAGCTCACTAGACAATCATGTACCATAATTCAATCCGTTTAACTTCAACAATCATATTGTGGCGAGCAGCAGGTGAAGGACGAGACGGGAGCCCAGGTTTAGCAGTCGGCCGCAGCTCCGCGCCCCATACACCGCTGGACAACGGAGCTGCCTTTAATAACACCAGCACGGTACACACTAAAACACACGCCACCATTCAACCACACTAACACCTTCAGTAATGGTGCAATGAACACAACATGAACACAAGAGTCACCAACACACCCCGACATCGATAAACCCCAACCCATGAACCCTGATTAGTTTACCAACCACTAATGACCCAGGAGGGCCCCGAAACGGTCCCACCCCCTAGAACAGTAGAACCCCCAGAATCCTTAGCGAAGGCCCTCGTCTGCCAGACCCCAGAGTCAGCAGGAGCCCTGGGGGTGTGGTCGGAGCCCACCTCCTTCGGGGCCCCCACCTGATCCGTCGTAGGGGGGCCGTTGGAGCGCCGTTCGGGGACCCCGTCCTCCGCCGCCCTCCGACGTCTGGCCCGTCGACGGCCACGCCGGCGGCTGGGACGAGGAGGGGTGGCGCGCCCCGTCCCCCCGCAGCCCTCCCCCAGCCCCAGCTGCCCACACTGCGGCGGTTGGTGTTTAGTCCCGTTAACACGGCAGCAGTTTGACGTTATCCCGGGTAAAGTGTTGGGCAAGACGTTAGCCTAGGGCTAGTCATGGACCTACAGAGTGGCGGAGTCACGCCCCTTCCGGTAGAGCCCATGGGACCTATGAGATCGAAGATTATGAATGGGTTTCAATGGAGAGAAAGTAATTATTTTCTGGTCCCAGTCTTTATATGCCCCGGGTTACACATATGATGCTTGTGGATTTAAAGGATAATTTTTCATGCAAAGAAAACTAAACATTTTCGTGATGCAGTTTGATAATGTTAGGTTTTTTCCAAGGGGAGGATAAAAGCATCCAAAGAGGTGAAAACCATTATAAGTTTGGGCATGTGGAGAGTTTCAGTTATGCCGGTGGGGAGATTGGCGGTCTTGTCCACGCTAGTTACAGGAGTGTGACGACACATACGAGACATGTAGTCTATCTCATTGTGTTTTACAGCCTTTAATTGAACAATTGCAAAATAATAGAGACTGGGAGAGAGACAGAGAGCGAGAGAGAGAGCGAGAGAGAGAGAGAGAGAGAGAGAGAGAGAGAGAGAGAGAGAGAGAGAGAGAGAGAGAGCGAGAGAGAGTGTGTATCCAGCCCTCTGTCTGTGGTCTCTTTTTACAACCGACACAGAGAGACTGAGCCCCCACCCCCCCCCCGCCCAACAACCAAAACCCAGGGAGGAGGTCCAAGAATAATAACGGAAAAACATTTGTTCTATTAATAATTTCTGATTAATATATAATTATTCTTAAGGCACTTATGGAAGCATTATTTACTAATAAAAAGAGTACCGTATTGGTCCGAATATAAGACGACCCTAATTATAAGACGACCCCCGTTTTTCAACACAAAAATTTAGAAAAAAAGATTTGCAGAATCTGAATTATATGACAATAATAATAATGCCAGTAAAGGCCACGGCACTTTCAAGGCAAAATATGTACAGTATGATTCAAAATGAATATCAAGCAACATTGTGAATATTTTTGAATAACAGAGAAAATACAGGCCACATATTTAACTAAACTTAATTCGCCAAATTTCTCCTCCGATGTGACGTCTCTCTATTCCTCACACGCGTCCTCTGCCCCGCTGTGTTCGCTCTCGCTGTCATCGCTCCCCAGCTGCTCCGCTTCCACCTGCTCCTCCCAAAGCGCGTTTTCTCTGACGTATTCAAAAACTCTCCGGTCAACCTCACTGAAACGACCACTTTGAGGACCATGGTAGATTTGCGCTGACTGTTGGCATCTTTGAGACGTTGTTTTGGTGCTCTACAACTTCTTACGTTACACACCGTGACCCCAAACTTCTTGGCAGCTTGGCAGTTGTTACTTGACTCTATCTTATTGACGACCATTATTTAAAAATTGGCATCATAGCTCCTCCGCTGTTGTTGATTGACCTGACCCACTTTTGAGCCAATTGTCTCTAAATGCCTGTATTTAAACACCGGTAACTGTCTGGTTGTTAAGGACGCTGGACTACTTCTTCCCGGAACCAATTCCTGGCGCCACATGCGGCCGCGAATGTGTATTGACATTTAAATGGAGAGGCTAAGAAGAGAAACTACTTTCCTCTTCAGAGCGTCCCTCTGAATACTAGACCCCGAATATAAGACAAACCGACTTTTTCGGACCTATTTCGAGGGGAAAAAAGGACGTCTTATATTCGGACCAATGCGATAATCATCGGCTGAACACACGAGAACATTCAGTTGGATCCACTGAGTTGTTGATTGCAATTATGCTTCATTAACAAATTTGACAGAAAAATAGTCCCTTACATGTACACAATAAACACCAGGACTAAAACAATAGAAGCAGCAGACTTTCATCAACAGGTGTGCACGTATCTTAAATAACTGAACATGTTCTTCGGCCGCTTGGTTTTCAACAGAACAAAAAAAAATCAAGATTCAGTTTAAAGTAATTTACAACATGCAACATTATCCCACAGACCTCTTGGTTATTAAGAATAAAATACAAAATCCAGAGTCCTGATGACCAAACTGGTGACGTCCGAAAATATTCAAAGAATACCATCAATAGGTATTTAATATACAATTACAATAATGAATGTGCTTATCTAACTATGGGAGATCTTACAAGTCGAAAATGTCCTTGATCACCTACCATCCATCTGTGTCCATTCATGTGAACAGATTGACTCCATTTAAATAAATTTAAGTTAATGATTTGAATGCATAGGGGGCAGAGCTTAATTGGAGCCGGAACACTGCGGTTTCTGGCACCTCCTGTGCCGGAACTTTAAATACAGTTCAATGTTGTTTTCTGTCCGGTTCATCTTTGTTCCCCATTGAATTCCCACACAAATTCTGTGTTTGGAGTTTCGTTTTGAGGTGAATTTTCAGGGTAAGACACAGGGGGGGAGGGGGGAGGGGGGGGAGGGACAGAGGGGGGAGGGACGGAGGGACAGAGGGGGGAGGGACGGAGGGACAGAGGGGGGAGAGGAACGGAGGGGGGGAGGGGGGAGGGACGGAGTGGGGGGAGGGACAGGGGGGAGAGGGAGGGGAGGCCATTCATGTGACAATTGAGCAATACAGCCGCGCTTTAACTCAGCACTGAACTAAACCTTGGCAGTTCGCCTGCATCGCAGCACCATTACCACTCATCTTATCAAACACAAAACCTCAATCTCACTCTATTTGTGTTGCATGTCAGTAAAAGGTATACCTTGGATTCAGTTGATTATTCTTAGAACTGGGTCTTTTAGGGGGACCTTTTCTATATTTTGAAGATGTACTGTATTAACATTTAGCTAAACTAATAACATACAGTATAGGGATGGGCCGATAGTCGATTCTATCGACTATCGACGATAGATGGATTCCATCGTCGATCGTCTCAAGTTGCCGATAAAAAGGCGATAATTATATTTTAATAATTAATTTTTAATTATTATTATTATTTTTTTTTTTTAAGCGCTGTGGTAGCTATTTTTACAACTTACAAAGCCCCGCAAATTGTAATTGAAATAACTGGCACCGGTGGAAAACATACTATGTAGCGCTGACGTATTCACTCACTGCTGCAAGAGGAGAGGGGAGGGGCTCGAAACCTACCGGTCTGCTCGCACGGCGAAAATGACATGACACCCCGCTGCACCATTTCCGGGTCACAGCTGAGGTACATGAGCTGTGTTCGAAATCGTTCCCTATTCACTCACTCACTATTCCCTATAGTGTTCATGATATAGTGCACTACATAGGGAACGAACAAATGAGAATTCGGACACTACGCTGAACATTTCTAAACGTCATTTGCGTCAGTAAATGCGCCGGGTATTTGTGTGACGCAGACAGATGCGCCCAGATTATGCAAACAAACCGGGCACTCTCGAGGAAAGCTGGAGGTTGTATTGATGTTGAATCTTACATTTCCTTGAACAAGGTTTTTCTTATTAATTTTGAATGTTACATTTTCTTGTTAAATCCCAAATAAATTTGGATATTTCTAAACGAAAGCCAAAGACCTCTTCTTCTCCTCGGAAAAACACGACCGCATTGCATTGTGGTATATGGGAGTAACACGTAGGGAACATATGTACACTCAAATTTTGGGTATTTTAAGTGCACTATATAGGGCATGAAATTAACCAGTGAGGATTCGAAAAACACTACAAAATAGCGAGCACCCTATATAGTGCACTAGTATATCCGTGATAGGGAACGATTTCGAACACAGCTACGAGCTGTGTGTCATCAGCGTGTCATCATGACAGCGCCGCCGGCGCCGACGCATCGAAACTTAAATCAGCGGAGGCTCACGCTGGTCCAAGGGGAAGACCCTCGTAATCGTTTTTAAGAAAAAAATAGAAAAATAAAAACGTGATTTTTTTCAAAGTGATAAATTATTATTATAAAATTCTTATAAAGTTGCCCCCCGATAGCATCGACTATCGGCGATCGCTAGGAGGCGCTATCGGACGATGGAAGCTTGTAGACGATTGCCCAACCCTAATACAGTATGTCTGATAACAAATTTCAAATACAACATTAATCACAGTTTCTAACGTGTTCTGTTTATTGTGTGTGAAGTTTGAAAGGCTGTCAGCTGTCAGAGAGATGTTGTGAAGCTCTGGCCTCAGTTCTCAGCTCAGACTTCTCTAGTCTGACAGAGCTGAACCTGAGTACCAATGATCTGCAGGATTCAGGAGTGAAGCTGCTCTCTGCTGGACTGGGGAGTCCACACTGTACACTGGAAACTCTCAGGTCAGTTTTTACTCAATGGTCAAACAGTTCCACCACAACTTCCACATCAGAGGACAATGGACAGATTTACCTCAAGAAAGGTAATAATTCTCACGTGTGTGTGTGTGTGTGTGTGTGTGTGTGTGTGTGTGTGTGTGTGTGTGTGTGTGTGTGCGTGCGCGTGTGCGCGCGCGCGTGCATGCGTGCGTGTATGCAGGTTGTCTGGCTGCCTGCTCACACAGGAATGCTTTTCTTCTCTGGCCTCAGCTCTGAGCTCCAACCCCTCCCATTTGAGAGAGCTGGACCTGAGCTACAATCACCCAGGAGACTCTGGAGCTGCGCTGCTCTCTGCTGGACTGGAGGATCCACGCTGGAGACTGGACACTCTCAGGTATGGAGAGGACAGCTCACCACTCAGGGACAAAGTCTCCTTCAAGGATTGAAGCCGCTGCTAGATGAAGCTTGTGTGTAACTCATGTTGTGTAGAAAGTGATGAGACAGCAGATGATGAAGGCGAATGTTTCAACATGCTGCTCTCACTTTGTTTCCTCCCCAGTGTGGAGCACGGTGGAGAGTGGAGGCTGAAACCAGCACTAAAGAAGTGTAAGGGCCCTATTCTGCGTCCGGCGCAATTTACTTTCTCACTGGCGCATGTGTCGTTGCTAGTTTACAACTGGCGCAGAGCGTTCTTTTCCTTCCTGCGCCACGCGTCGGTAAATTAGCGAATGATCTTGCGCCACAAGGGGCGGTTCGGCGAAAGGAGGAGACGTGTTCTGGCGCAAACGTTCCCTGGTGCTATTTTGACGTTTCAGAAACCACTTGCTCCACAAACCAGGAAATACCTGGTTTAAAGTCAGTGGCGCGTTGTTCAGATGCTATTTTAAGGATGCATGCATAATGTTGCTTGTGCACCTCGCTTCTCTCATCTACCTAGCCACACATTCTTGGTGAATTATTTGGGAAAGAACAGCTGATACAGAGGTAATAAGTTGTACTTTTAAATCAATGCATCTGCGAACACCGTACAGCAAACACATATTTTCTTGACACAGTACATGCCTATAACTTTTAGGACTGATGAGTATTTGATCATGAGAAAACATTGTTTTACCGCGAGTGAGTTTTAAAAAGAATGAATGAATGTGGGCAATTAATCACAGTTAACCTGCGATTAATCACTTTTTTTTCTAAATGACCCTTGATTTCGTGCTGCTAGCCTTTTTGTGAGATCAGAGAGTGTTTAGAAGGACAGCAATAAAATATATTTGGTAAGATGGATATAAGAGGAGAGACCCGCATTGAATTCAACCCAGTTCACTTGACATCGGGAAGGTGATTGTCAGTGGTACCGTAACACTTCCATAGCCCGGGCTTTTATTTGTTTCAATCACAGAACTTTGAAACAAAACTCTTGCTCAGCAAAGATGGGAAATACTATAACGTTTATTATTTAAACCAGTATGAATGTTCCTACCGTACTAGGCCTATACACATTACCAGGCTATCGAATTACGCCTACACCCACACACACACAGACACACACGGTGGCGAAGTGGTAATCGGGGAGTCAGGAGAATTCCCTGTGGGCCGTTAGGGTTAGGGTTAGGGAGAGGGCTTGGTCCAAGGGCTGTCGGGCTGATTACTGCGGGATAACAATATTGCGTTGCGTTTTATAAAAGATCTTTGCAGCGCCGTCCGGCAGCCTGAGCTGTCGGCCCGCAACCTCTCACTCATTCACCAGACGCAACACTCACAAACTGTCAACGTCGCAACCAAGTCGATTTTGTCTAGAGGGGAGTAACTGAGCGGCCCCTCCCGAAGTGGTACAGCCCAGGTCGGCCTTGAACTGCTATTGGTCAGAAAGGTGTAACAGCTAATGACCACATAGAACTCTCGTGCAGGCTCGAACAGAGTGACACAAAAAACACACACACACGCTCAGCATCCTTGCTTGCCCCAAAAAGTTTGTGCGGCGTGCTTGTTATTTTGTTTCCGGTGTAGCTAGATCCGGTATAGTGTTGTATGTTTTCTAACGTGACTAGTTGTTGTTAGACAGCAGGTGATAAAACTACAACGTTTCCCAATCCAAAAGAGCGTTAATCGCATTATAAAAAAATAACGCCTCTAAAATTGGTTTGTGTTAACGCCGTTAATAACACGTTAAACTGACAGCAATAATATTTAGTATATGCAACACGTGAACCTCCTAAAATGAAGCCATTTGGTTCGTTCGCTATTCCCCACTATTCACGGAGCCTGAGCTGTATAATTGCTTTAGTATATACTACACAAATAAAAGTTTAATATAGCTATGTTTCCCTGTGTTCATGTGTGTCTAGTATGTTTGTGTAGGTGTGTGTATGTATGTGTACATGTCTGTGTATAATATGTATGAACCAGTTCTATTGCACCAACAGTTAGTTTCCAGCCTGTATGTGAGCTCAGCTGGTTCAGTGTGGTTTACACAGGTGAATTACAATGGATGTGTATCGGAACCTTTCAAAGTCTAATATCTTGAAAAGTATGTTGACTGTAGCTTAGATATATCAGAGGAGCAATTTGCTCAACATGCTGAACGTTTTGATGCATAATATTTGTATAGTTATATGTAGTGTAAATATTACGGTAGTAGATTCAGTTTATACATCTTTTTAGGCTTCAATGTTTTGACTGGGACAGCCGCTCACACACACATGGGATTAACATTTAGGTTCATCTTAAATGATCTTAAAACAATGTGCACTACCATTTCTAAAGCTATAGCAAACTAGTCCACTATAGTAACTCTGATATTATTTAGACTTTCTAAATGAATGTTTGTAGAGTAGATGAACGTGAAACAGGAAGAAGAATAATGCAAGACAACTGCACTGATGATGATGATGATGATGATGATGATGATGATGATGATGATGATGATGATGATGATGATGAAGAGCGGTTCAGCAGCACATCATGTCTGGTTCTCCCTCAGATGCCTGTGACCTCACACTGGACCCCAACACGGCCTACAGACGACTCTCTCTGTCTGAGGACAACAGGAAGGTGACGTGGGTTGGAGTGGACCAGTCGTATCCGGATCACCCAGACAGGTTTGACATCCAGCCCCTGGTGTTGGGTAGAGAGGCTCTGACTGGCCGCTGTTACTGGGAGGTAGAGTGGAAAGGACGTGTTCATATAGGAGTGACATACAGAGGAATCACAAGGAGAGGACGGGGTGGTGACAGCAGGCTTGGAGAGAACAACAAGTCCTGGAGTCTTCTTTGTTATGATGATCGTTACTATGCCCGGTACAACGGTAGAGTAACAGTTATCCGTCTTCCTCCCCCTGGCTCCACCAGAGTAGGAGTGTATCTCGGCCTGCTGGCTCTCTGTCCTTCTACAGAGTGTCCCCAGGTGGAGGAGGGTCCTCAGACACACTGACACACATCTACACCTTCATGTGCTCCTTTACCCAGGAGGACCTCCTCCCTGCAGTTGGGAGGGGTGGCCCAGAGTGGACCGCGTCTCAGTTATAGTCTCTCTCTCTCTCTCTCTCTCTCTGTCCGTCTCTCTCTCTCTCTCTGTCCGTCTCTCTCTCTCTCTCTCTGTCCGTCTCTCTCTCTCTCTCTCTCTCTCTCTCTCTCTCTCTCTCTCTCTCTCTCTCTCTCTCTCTTGTGCAAACGCACATTGCACATTGCACACATGCATTTATAAATGTGTGTGCGCCCGCATGCACACGCCGCACACGCAGATATGAACACACACACTTACTCAGATATGAACAAACACGCGCAGATATGAACACACACAGGCACGGACTACACATACATACATATATAAACACACTGTGTTTTGTGCCGTGTTCCGATATCCATACTTCCATGAGTACACTTAAACGTAGTACACTATCCGCACTCACTAAGTGCGCTCATTTTCAGATGTCAGTGTTGTTCCAAATCGAATACTCCGTGGTGCACTAACCGGAAATTACGATCACGACTGCCGCCGCGGCTCCTCCCCCGCAATAAACATCCCCCTTTGAACGGTGAACTCTTTACGCCTAGCAGCTATAAAAAGCTATGAAAACTACAAAGTGACTATTAATGCAGGCTAGGTGGAAAATGCGCCGACTTTGGCTCAGCCTGGCCCCGCCCTCTTCCGCTGCGTCGCTAAGATGGCTGCCGTTGAGTACGAAAATTTTACATCGCCACACACTTGATTTGACCGTTTAGGCTAGTAAGTACGGATAGTATGGATATTGGAACACGGCATAGGTGATTTTTATTCATGTAGGCCTACTCAACTATAATCCAAATGCTACATTTTCTTAGGCTTCTTAAAGCTGATCTTCCATCAGGTTAACTTAGCAGGTTTTACAAAGACTATATTTTTTATGTCATATGTATTTTAATTATTGATTGATGGTACATTTTAACATTTTTATTGTACAATAGTGTGTCTATTTTCAGACGTTAAGAGTTTCATACTGCGGGGCTCTGATATCAGTTTATATTTTGATAAGCCTCTCATGATGTAAAGCAGATTTAATATTATATTCATAATGCAAGCGGTCTATGGGAAAAGCTATAGATCATGTTGTGATGACTTTAAACTGAGCATTGATTCCTTGTGTTCTGTGGGGAACAACACAGCAGCCCAACATGTTCAGTTATTAAAGATATGTGCACACCTGTTTATGATTAGTAATGTCTGCTGCTTCTATTGTATGAGTCCTTGTGTTTATTATGTTCATGTAAGGGACTGTTCTTCTATTGTTTGAGTCCTTTTGTTTATTGTGTTCATGTAAGGGACTGTTCTTCTATTGTTTGAGTCCTTGTGTTTAGTGTGTTCATGTAAGGGTCTGTTCTTCTATTGTTTGAGTCCTTGTGTTTATTGTGTTCATGTAAGGGACTGTTCTTCTATTGTTTGAGTCCATGTGTTTATTGTGTTCATGTAAGGGACTGTTCTTCTATTTTTTGAGTCCATGTGTTTATTGTGTTCATGTAAGGGACTGTTCTTCTATTGATTGAGTCCTTGTGTTTATTGTGTTCATGTAAGGGACTGTTCTTCTATTGTTTGAGTCCTTGTCTTTATTGTGTTCAAATAAGGGACTGTTTTTCTGTTGTTCTGGTTAATAAAGCATAATGGTAATAAACAACTCAGAGGATCCACTGAATGATCTCGTGTTCAGCAGAGGATCAATTTACACTTTAAGGTCGGGGGTTCACTGAATAAAAGCACAACAGAGGCTTTGTCTACGCAACATTAATAATCAGGATACCAGCAAGTGTATTTCCACCTCTCATATGCCCGATGAGGGACAGAGCATGGAGAGAGTTCTAGAAGCGAGCCGACAGGAAACAGCCCAGCTACTGGCGTCCCTCCAGAGGCGAGCCTTGCAGGCTGGTTGATGGACCACCTCCCCGTCTAACAGGACCCTGAGCCTCCATGTTGAAACACACAGAGGTTTGTGTTTGAGGCGCTGAGCTGCAAAGGAGGAACCTCTCCTTCTCTGGGTGCGTGGGAGGGGGCAGTAGGATGGACGCGTCTGATAAATGAGTCGATAGTAAGATGTGAGGCCGTTTATCAGAGCCATGCTTCAGTCCTGCTATTGCGTGGGGAGCCACTAGGGGGCGGTGAATCCACCTCGGTGTGGTTCACCTTCTGACCAACAGGACCAGGGGGAAGGAGTCTGTGTGTGTGAAGCGGCAACCTATTTGCCACTCTTGCAGGACGTTTCAGTCCTCGTGTTTTCTGTAAGGCAATAAGCGCCAAAAAAGTAGACCAAGAAGGAAACGAGGCAGATGTAAAAGGAAGAAAGCAGCGATTTATTCTCAGAACATAGTGAACAAACATTGAACCAATAATAAAAGTTTCCAAGTAAAATCCTGGGTCACCTCAAGCTAATTAGGAGGAAGAAATCACTTTTTTATGCTTAAATGACGGTTATCTACGGTCAGAAAGCCGTTGCTCCCGTCATGCTCTGAGAACTCAATTAACTCAGCAGAGATGGCTGAGCCAGGTGCCCACATAGTTAATTTACTGCAGTTTACAACAATAAGCTACGCTTTACGGCAGTATACATTATAGTATACATGCTATATTGAATAGACATAAATAAGATACAGCAAAATATCAGATAATTATTAATTAATAAGCTTAATTATTATGATTAAAGCAAAATTGAAATTAAAAAAATGCGAACATATGCCTCATCATCTCCATGGCTCTAATAGGGTGTGTGTGTGGTGGAGGTGTTTGGAAAGGTTGAAGAGCCTTTGGTGCTCAACACACACACACACACACACACACACACACACACACACACACACACACACACACACACACACACACACACACACACACACACACACACACACACATCAACAAGCAAGCAGAAGACCCAACACAACTCAATGAAGAGCAGACTGTATAGCTATGATGAAAGGTTCCTTCAAGGTAGGTTTGTTAAAGCGTGTTCATCCTTTCAGCACAGAGTGTTGGAGAATCCATTGTGACATCAGCTCCATGGACTAGAATGGCCTTTTAAGACGGGGACCGGGATTCAGAAGGAGGAACTCCAGGGGGAGATGAGAGGACTCCTCGTCTCAACGACCAGAACACGACTTCAGTCTGTCACTAGAGAACCACGGAGCACACCCCAACGTTCCCCTCCAGGCATGGAGACGCCTCAGCCACAGCCCCTCCACCCCCTCAGCTGGAGGGGCACAGCTCCAGGTCATAAAGGGTCTTCGTCGGGGCCAGTCCAAGGTGGTTCTGATCTGAGGGAGCCATCTCCCAGGTCCAGCTGGCCCCGCCCATCACTGTTCAGCCTGAGAGAGGCTTCCATCTCGGGGGTTGGAGTGAACACCGTCCACAGAGAGCTTCACCTGATCCAGCAGAGTCCTGGTCAGCCTGTTGCTGATGGAGGGTCCTGCTCCTCAAGAGCCTCCACCCTCCACTGGGGGGTCTCCTGAACCCATGACCTCCTCCTCACCTCCTCCCCAGAGTCCTCAGGCTAAAGCGGCCCGCTCTGTGAAGGCTTCTCCTTCAGGAGACCGCTGGACTACAGAGACATGACCTCAGAGACGTTGAATAACCCGGGGACCCCTTCTGGAGACCCCTTGCGTAACCCCTCCCCAGTGTGGGGCGCCACTGAAGAACGTTGTTCATCATTGACCTCTCTGGAGGCCCTGAAGGTTGTGCTCTGTTCTGGGTGTCCTGGAGGAGAGCTGGGCGTGGCTGGTGGGATGCTGTTGGCATGAGGACGTGACCTGGCACGAGAGTTCTGCCTTGGATGGCTCTGTGGCATGTGGGTTTGACATGAGATGGAAGTGGTACACATGTGAGCATGGCTAGGGTTCCACCTGGTGGGTGAGTGTGTGTGTGTGTGTGTGTGTGTGTGTGTGTGTGTGTGTGTGTGTGTGTGTGTGTGTGTGTGTGTGTGTGAGTGTGTGTGTGTGTGGGGGGGGGGGGGGGTCCACCTGGCATGGGTTTCTACATGTGTGTGGGGGGGGTCCACCTGGCATGGGTTTCTACATGTGTGTGTGGGGGGGTCCAACTGAGAAGTCACACCTCACACGGACGTTGTCAAGGATCAAATCAAATAATGTTTACTTAAAGGACAGGTTTCCTGTGTTGTCATCAAGGAGAAGAACGCATAAGGGGATCTCTGCTTCCTCGTGCCCGGGATACCCCAGGCACAAAGGTCAACGTTGGCTAACGCTAGGAACAAGTAGAGCGGCTAGACGATGCAAGGAATAGGAGATGGAGCTTACACGATGAAGGGGGAACAACATGATAGATGTTTCCATCCTACATCATGTGTGGAGCAGAGCTGATCTCAGCCTTTCTGTCACCTGTGCCACGGTATCAGAAGTCCTCGCAGTAGACAGTGTGTCGGACTTCAGCTGGCGCAGCTCTTGGGGCGGCGCGGGTTGGTCTCCCCTTCAGGGGACTGCACCTTGCGGAGCTCTCTGGAGGAACGCAGGCTGACTTCCATCCATTGGATCATTGTGTGTTATGTTTTATTGTTTGTTGTGTTATTGTTTGTATGTTATTGTACCGTTATTACCCAAATATCTCAACATATTTGTTATAAGTTGGAATAAAGTAAAAAATAAAGAATAAAGATTCTGAAACCCTAAACCCTCTGAATACTGAGTGACATCACGTTACAATGGTTGTATACTGTGCTGGTTTGATGAGACTAAGGCCCCGTCCACACGAAGCCGATTTCATGGCAAAACCGCAAAGGTCTTGTACGGTTCGGCCTTCCGTCCACACGAAGCCGGCAAATCCGCTGACCGCAAACTTCTGAAACCACCCTCGGAGGTGGTTTCAAATCTACCCGGTTTCGTTTTTGATTCGTGTGGACGCCTGAAACCGACTGAAACCGTAAACCATGACGTCATCGCCCCACCCCTCGACCCTCTAGCCAATGACTGTTAAGCCCGCAGAGTCTCACCCTTTATGCGCATGCTCGCCTCTTCTTCTTATTTACTTTCCTTCTGGATTGCTGTAGCAGCCGCGGGAACGTATTCTCAGCAGGGGGTTCTGGAAAAAAAAACTCAGCCTGCACTAGACTCGCAACTCGCTACATTGATAAAAAAGATATATAGCAGTGCAGCTCAATTACACCAGTGCATGCGCGCACAGTCGAACCACCGCTCCTCTCACACTTTTTCATGTAACTTTTTTTCAGCACTAGGTCATATGACCATTAAATAAATGCTGCGTCTCAAAATGCCTTGGAAAGCAGCGAGGATGACTCGCTTTGCCACGGGCCGAAACAGTGCGGAGCGACCACAGCCAGAGCGAACACAGCGGGGCAGAGGAGTGTCAGGAATAGTCTTTGGTGTACACATCAGTACGGCCTATTTGCACTACTGTGTAGTGGCAATGCAGTGTTGTATTCTATGCCTTTTTATTTTCGTATATTATTTCAATTAATACAATTTATTTATTTATAAAAACAATATCTGGTCTTCAAATCTTTTTTCCAAATATAGGTCGTCTTACAATGGGGTTTGTGTTACAGCGGGCGCTCACATGACGTTAAGCATTTCCTGGTGCATAATGTGACGCTTCAGAACCTAAAATCCTGTTTCTCCCCGTTGACACGACAACACATAACCGGCGTTTTCAGAAATCTCCACTTTGGCCGGAGTTTTTAGAAATGATCGTTTTCTGTGATAAGACAGGGCCTCAGACAGGGGGTGCTGCAGCACCCCCAGCACCCCTACTTCCCGCGGTACTGAGCAGAAGCAGCGCCCCTGATGGGCCTGGAATGTGTACTACAGCGTTTCTACAGATCTACCCGGTTTCGCTTGACTCCATCTTTACGGAGATACTCCGAAACCGGATAGATCGAAACCGCAACTGTTTCGGCTTCGTGTGGACGGGGCCTAAAGATGTGTGTTGTTGAATACCTGCCTGTAAAGGGTGCAGCAAGAATCCAACCCAACCAGATAATCACGGAAGTGAAGTGAAGAGAAGTGAAGGAAGAAAATAACCCTGCTATTATAGAAACATAACCATTGTAAATGATGACACTACATAGACTATACTGACTATACTTCACTGTTTGTTTTCTCCTCAAAACCATTTATAACCTTCAATTCAATAACTTTTACAGTTGCAGTCATGTAGAAATGTTTAAAGGATCCATGTCGATGACATTATAATCCATCGATTATATTTCTGTAAGTCTCTGCTTCTGAATAATGAATGACATGTCACAATATTGGTTTAGTAATTTTAATTAAAAACCGTACACTTGACAGACATCCAGCTCCGTCTGAAGACATGAGGTCACAGCAACATGACTGGGAGTCAAAACACACTCACCCTCACCCACATGGAGGCCGATGACTAACTGTGTTTATGGTTTAAAAAACTATTTCTGCACAAACAGTATATGAGAATATCTCATCCAGATAGAATAATGCGTGTGTGTGTGTGTGTGTGTGTGTGTGTGTGTGTGTGTGTGTGTGTGTGTGTGTGTGTGTGTCTTCGCCCTTATCTGAATACCTGCCAGAAAAAGGGTGTAACACGAGGAAGGAAAAAACGAAGAAGAATCCAACCCAAGAAGATTCCATTGAGACTCATTCAAGAGAAACAAATAAAGAAAATCAACCTGCTATTATAGAATCACTGGCCAGTACAACATGCTAACCCTTACCCTGCGTTCACACCAAAAGATGCATTTGCTGCCCGAACGCGTTGACGCCTGAGTTTTGCGGCGCGTCAAATCAAGTTTTGCGGCGCGTCAAAAGTTTTGCGGGGCGTCAAAACTTTTGACCCGCAGCAAAAGTTTTGACGCGCCGCAAAACCTTTGACGCGCCGCAAAAGTTTTGACGCGCAGCAAAACTTCTGCTGCGCCGCAGTTTTGCAGCGCGTGAAGTTTCGCGGCACGGCAAGTTTTTCCCGCGGTGATTCTGAATTCATTCACAACCATGGCCGACATTACGAGCATCATATCTCTTTACCTGTTGTGGAAGAGGGAGAGACGTCAGAATGCTCGTCGTCGTTTATGGGTTCATGAGACCATTCGGAGCCGTACAGAGCTCGGTGAATTTCACCGTCTTCTGCAGGAGCTCCGTCTGGATGGCGAACGCTTCCAGCGCTATTTGAGGCTGACTCCGGCCCAGTTTGATGACCTGCTAGCTAGGATCGGTGCTAGGATCTCTCGGTTGGACACCAACTACAGGCGCTCCATCTCAGCTTCGGAGCGCCTGTCCATCTGTCTCCGGTGAGTGGTTTCATAATTTGTGTCTCAAAAATTGAAACATAAACATTTTACTTCAGGTTCGCCAAGCAAACCTGTGTGTGTTTTGTTCAGATGTGCAGCAAGAGAGGTTGGACTTGGAGTGACGCGAGTCGGTTGAGTGATGTGTGATAAATCTGCGAGGAGTTAGCGAAAGTGGCTGCGGAGAAGAGGGGCAAGAAGGCCAAAATGAACTTTATTATTATTATGGTTTTTGTGGTATTCTGGTATTGTTCTGGTTAATAATATGTATCTATTTGTTAACGTGGCCAAGTTGTCATGCCAGATTGTTGTTCTAACTAGGCCTACTATAATCTAGGAGGTAGCCTATCTATTTGTTTTCATCTTTTGATGCGACGGAGATCCATTTTCAAGGACTTGGTGTATTTTGTTGTGTTGAGAATCCAATGACTCAATGACGCACCTGCGAGTGCAAGACATTATTCCTCAACTGTTAGTAAACAACGGTAAACTTTATAACGTGTGGCTGTGTGTCTCTCCATCCTAACATATGTTTACTATTTTTTCTGGGTACATCCCCATTCACGAGGCTTTAGTAGGCTAATTTCTTGCGATGTTGATTAAATAAGTGTGGGTTGTTCGAAAGCGCCCACCAGAGCCCCCCCCCCCCCCCCCCCCCCCCCCCGTCGTCCTCAGCGCTCCGGGAGCTCCCACTTGACAAATTAAGCACTGTATGTAGTCAAATACAATAAATAGATCCATTATGTTGATCAAATATGACTCCTGCCTTTGTAAAAAATATATATTACAAATAAATGGGGAAAAAATATTGTAAATGTATGATACCTATACTATCTTCACTACAACACTTTTTTTTATTCTGCAGATACCTAGCCACTGGGGACTTCTACAGGACCATCGCAAATAGTTTCCGTGTTGGGATCTCCACTGTCTCCAGCATTGTCCCTGATGTTGCCACTGCAATCTGGGACTCTCTGGTGGAGGAGTTCATGGCTGTGCCCAGCACAGACGAGTGGAGGTCCATTGCAGGGAGGTTTGAGGAGCGGTGGAATTTTCCTCTTTGCTGTGGAGCATTAGATGGGAAGCATGTGGTCATCAAAGCCCCTGCTCACTCAGGATCCCAGTTCTACAATTACAAGGGAACTTTCTCACTTGTTCTCTTGGCGGTTGTAGACGCGGAATATTGTTTCCGGGTGATTGATGTCGGGGGGTACGGAAGAACCAGCGATGGTGGGATTCTGGCCAACTCTGCTTTTGGTGCAGCCCTTCAGTCTGGCACCCTCCAACTGCCTGCCGACCTGCCACTACCAGGAGCTGACCACTGAGGACCACAGCCACATGTCTTCGTGGCTGATGAGGCCTTTCCACTGCGGAAAAACCTCATGAGGCCATTCCCTGGTCGCAACCTGGCAAGAGAGCGCCGGGTTTTCAATTACCGTCTGTCCCGAGCTCGGATGGTTGTGGAGAATGCCTTTGGGATCCTTTCTTCCCAGTGGAGGGTCTACAGGCGTGCCTTCGAGGTCAACGTTGAGGTTGCGGAGAAGTGTGTGAAGGCTACCTGTATTCTCCACAACTTCATGCGGAGGACCACCCCCCCAAGTGCATTGAGGGGGAACATCCCAGTTGGCGAGGTGGACCCACTGCCAGGACTACGGAGAGTTGCTGCCAACAACTCAGCGAGGGAAGCCATCAGGATTCGGGAGGCCTTCAAGTCCTACTTCTCCGCTGAGGGAACCGTCCCATGGCAAGACAACGTGTAGCGCACCAGCACACCCAAAACGGCTCTTTTAAGAGCCACCCACACATTACTATTGAGCAAACTTCCTGAAATTACTTTATTGACAGTGATCTTCTGACTTAATGAAGAATGTCTCCTTAACATACAACAGTAATATGCCATTATTAACTAAGTTTGTTAATGTTAGTTTATATTTTGTAATCAGGTAACTGTGACAGTCCTGAGCCGTCTTGCTTCCCTTCTGCTGGCCTCTGTTCTTCTTCCAGGGAAGCTGATTGGCTGGCCACCTCATTGAGGGATTGAACTCACCTGCAGGAGGCCGAAGAAGCAGAAGATGGGGGGAATCCAACATGGCGCTCTCGCTCTCCCACCTGGAAGGCTGGTGCTGCCTGGCACCCAACTGGGTTTTGTTTGGGGCTGTTATTCTAGCCCTTTAGCATACTCATAGTTTAGTTTAACTGTAAACACAACTCTACACTACAGAATGCTGATTTGTGGGTTTTTTCGAGTTACTAAATAAATGTGACGTTCATTTAACTGTTGCTGCGTGGACCTCCCGTTCTTGGTTGTGCTCTTCAACGAGCAGGGCACAACATAACTGACAAAAATACCTTAAACAAAGTTGCTTGGACCCCAAAATCTGTGGCACAAAATAATTTGCAACATTTCCCTCAAGCAACATAAATGGCCATTCAATAAAGATTATGAAGACACATTTTTGGTATAAAAAATAATTTATTGGTGTGTGTGCGTGTGTGTGTGTGTGTGTGTGTGTGTGTGTGTGTGTGTGTGTGTGTGTGTGTGTGTGTGTGTGTGTGTGTCTGTGTGTGTGTGTGTGTGTGTGTGTGTGTGTGTGTGTGTGTGTGTGTGTGCGTAAACAAAAAAAACAAACAAAATGGGCATGGATCATTCCCCGCAACGATTGTCACCCCAGAACCTAGTCATCGACTGGTCCAAATTGATTGATCAAATTAAACTCTACTGGATTATGAACGCAGTTTGCATCGTGCAATAATTTATAAATTTGGAATTTAATTTGTTCCTTTGCATTGGGTGGCAATCGCTGCAGGGAAGGAAGTATTGTTTTTAAAAAGTGTTCATCCTCTGAGAGGATGAGAGGCTCAGGTGGAGGCACAGGTGCGGCCTGCTTCCTCAGCACCTCAAGGAGCAAGGCCTCGATCTCCGTCTCCCTTTTTCTGAATTGTGACCTCACTGTTTCAAATGGAAACAACATTTTTGGGTCAGGTAACAGACAAAAATACATTCAACATGAAAGGCTATGAGTACATAACTAGTCATACTCATAACATACCATAGGGACCCTTATGACCACATAAAACGAAGTGTAGCATAAAATAAATGTAATTTCTCTCATGTTAAATGACATACCTGGGGCAATAAGAGGAGTGGTGACAGCAGCAGTTGGTGGTGGTGGTGGTGGAATGGGTTCAGAGGCAGCAGCAGCCTCCGGCTCCTCACAGCTTAGATCTTGAGGTGACAAGAGGTAGTTATCAATCTATAGAACAAATCATGCTGTGTATGGGCGCGCATGTGTGTCTTCGCTTATCGACCAACCTCCTAGGTCACTCTCTGTCCCTGCTGCTGCCTCTGAACCCTGGTCCTCGACTGGGTACTCTGCAATCCCGTCTACCTCGACCCCCAGCACCATATTGCTACTGGTCTCCCTCGGAGTAACAAATGGGCCGAGGAAAGACAGGATTGCAGAGTACTTCCAAGTCTTCAACGGGCCTGCTGCTGACCCACTCCTCTTTCCTGCCTCCTCCCTGCGTCTCACCCTGAGGTACGTGTCCCTCAGGACCTTCCACCGTCGTCGGCATTCCTCCTCTGACAAGAAAAAAGCCTGCGCTGTGTAATTCGAACTGAACTGTTAATAATAATAATAATAATACATTTAATTTAGAGGCGCCTTTCAAGACACCCAAGGTCACCTTACAGAGCATATAGTCATCATAAATCTTTTTTAAAAAAAAACAAGACATTGTGGAAAAAATAAATAAATAAATAAATAAACATAATAAATAAGAAATAAATAAAACAAAAACAAGACAAAACAAAACAAACAAACAATCAAAACAGTGATAAGTTAGATCAGGTGAGTTTTGAGTTGTGACTTGAAGGTTGACTTGAAGGTTGTAATGGTGTCTGACTGTTTTATGTGTGGGGGGAGGGAGTTGAATGACCGGGCCGAATAGCTGAATGACCGGGCACCCATTGTAGTGAGTCGTGATGTGGGGACACATAGTTGAATGCTAACTGCTCACTAACTAGCTTGGTTCAATTGATAGCTGGAATAAAGTAACTTTTAAAGTAAATTCAAAAAGTATAGTATTTATAAAAATAAAAATAAAGTATAGTATTTTTAGTATAGTATTTTATTTTATAGTATTTTAAAGTAAATTCAAAAAGACTTACCAGTTAGCCTTACTCGCTCACCTTCAGCCAAGCCTTGGTCTTGACCGTCCGCTCCTTATAACTTGCCAAGGTGGTGTTGAAGATCACCGGGTATGATGAGACTGCAATAATAATCTTCTCCTCCATTTTAGCGGTTTGATCAGGATCAGGTAGTGAACTCAAGGTCACTCCAAGGGAGTAACACTGATTGGCTGTTACGGCATGTCACTCAGTGGCAACGCCTCAGTGGCAACGCTGTTGAACGCTGATTGGCTGTCATCACGTTTGCAGCGCGGCAAAGGTTTTGCGGCGCGTCAAAAGTTGAAATATTTCAACTCGAGCAGCATTTGACGCGCCGCAAAATACGTGAACGCGCCCTTCGCGTGAACGGCATGCCGTGCCGCAAATCAGATTTTGACACGCCGCAAATCAAGTTTTGCTGCCCGTTTTCTCGGCAGCAAATGCTGCGGCAGCAAAGCAGCAACGCGTCTCTACATTCACTTTGAATGGGATCACGACGCGCGTCAACTTTTTGCATCTTTTGGTGTGAACGCAGGGTTACTTAGTACTCTGAATACTCTACACTCCAGAGTATTCTGCACTCTGAGTATCTGGTACTCTGAGGACACTCTACTCAGTACACTGCTCTTCTGAAAAGAGAAATCATCTATCTATTGGATAGATTCTACTGATTCATACGGTCACACTGATGCAGATCTAGTGTTCGTATGAACAAGGTGGTGATGTCTTTAAAGGATGGAGGAGGATTGTACGTGATGTGCTTCTATTCATGACTTTGTCAGTCTCTTTATTGATAACATGGTATCTATGTTAGAATGTGTATCTGTGGAGAAGCAGCTGACTCAGTGACTGAGTGGCTCTACATGCTGGTTGAACCATCAAGTGTCTCTGGGTTTTTCTCTGAGCCTCTAAGCATTACAGCTCTCTGTCCATCGTTCATATTTTAATAAAGTTATTATTCTTGGATCAGCCGCCTTAGCATGTTAGTCTGGGAGGAGTTTGAACTGGGAGGGGGAACTGGTCCAACTGGTTGGACATCATTTCCTTGTTATGAGTCGGACGGTGTGGCTCACTTCATCACAGCAGGAAGACGACTAAGGTACTGTAGTCCACTTTGATCCATGATAGATCATCAATATGAATAACTTTGAGTCTTATCAATAGGTTGATAGTTAGTTTCCTGTAAAACCATGTGGTTAAAAAAGTCAATGTATGGATGAATTGCTATTTGTCAAAATTACTATTGAATAATTCAGAAGATTCCTGCTCTGTAGAATGCTACGTGTTAGACTGTGGGCTTTGGGGATCGAACCCGGAACCTTCCAGCCTTGAGTCAAGCGTCAGGTAGACGTTAATAATGACTGTTTCGTCTGATTCAGTATCGGTTCTTAATCTCAAGTCCTGTGGTGACTTTAAAGGTTAGACATTGGTTATATTTGTAGTGGGGTATTATGATTACATTATTTCAACAGGAAGACGGCAATCTTGGTTAGTGAAGGTGTCTAAACGTCATCTTGTACTGGGTCTTTTTCTCTGTGGGCCTGCATTAATCTGCAGTAGTGAAGGCCTACTACTCTATATCTGAGAGCATCACTCGTCTGAGAGGGACAAGACCTTCAAGGTGAATTAACCCTGCCGCGACTGCCTCAACACAGAAGTCACTGGTGACGACTGGTTTGTGTTCTTCAGCTCAGCCAATCCCACTGACATCCTCTCACCAGCAGGTGGTGCTGCAGTGCACCTTTTCAAGGGTTTCAAAAGGGACCTAGCAAAATGATCCACTTTACTACCGCTGGAGTTGATTGAATCTCAGACTGCAGAAGAGTAGACCGTTTGTGACTTTTTTTTTCTTTTGTGTGTGTGTGTGTGAACTCTGAGTACTCTGTCCACTCTGAGTATTCTGTATGGCGGGTCCTATTGGAAAAAGTCTGCCAAATCAGGATCGCTTTAACTCACTTTATTTGGTAGTGTTTTTGGCTAGTCTCTATGAAGCAAAAGGAGGGGAATTGTATGGGCATGCGTGGAGATACACTTAGTAGGGCCTCTGGAGGATGCCTTACCTGGAGCGTTCTGCCCCCTGGGCTATGTGTTGTGACTTATCTACTCGGCAGGCGTGGACTCAGTTATGTGCTCTGATTGGCTGAGCATGGTGCTGAACTCCCGCCCCCTGGATACCCGTGTCTTTATGCTGTCCCTTGCGGCTATGTGGCATTGCAACTTTGTTTGTGGCTATGTGCGGGAATTACACTTGTTCTTGTGGCCTTGAGCGTCTGGGTCTCTTGAACCTCTTGACCGCTCATATCTCTAGAATTGACACATGATGAATGGCCTCCTGTATGAGCTGGACGCCTCCCTAGGCTCAGGATCCCTCCTTAGCATGGGAAAGAAGCCTCTTTTAATTGGCAAGGACATATGTGGCCTGTTGGTATGAATGTGTGAATTATGTTACATGTACTCAGAGTGCACAGAGCTCAGAGCTCTCTGTCCATTCTTCATTTAAAACAGTGATTACTATTCATCACTGAATGAGGTCATGGATCAGCG